>NW_026057578.1:17254499-17330333 GCF_023721935.1 Panthera uncia | reverse complement strand
AAAAAAAAAAAAAAAAAAAAAAGAGCTTTCCTACAAAACAACCCCGGGTACTAAGGTAAAAAATCCTGCAACACTTGGGGGCCTTGCCACATCAATCACCCCCCACCCTCCACAGGCTTCCTCCCAAATTCCCAGCTGGGAATTGAAACAACCCCAACTCTTCTCTGTTGTAATGAGCAAAATCTCTAGTCTCTACATCGCTCTCTGGTATTGGCAAAACCCTCCCCTTTACCTCACAGGCTAATTAATTGAAAGAGTGAAATAAAATGATCTCTACTTTTCTTGTCCTCAACTCTTTCCATCTGGTTTTTGACCTCACCTGTGTGTTGGAAATCCTCCCGCCAAGGACCCCTTGATGCTAAACTAAGGATTTCTTTTAATCCTTCTCTTAAGGGACCACTCAGCAAGTTTAGAACACCAGGGACCACTCCCTTAAATACACAACCCTTGGCTCCCGAGTGCTCCTAGAGTTCCCTGGCTGTCCTTCTTGGTTTACTTTGCTGGCCCTCTATTTTCTATTCATATGCTCAATTTTGGTATTGCTTGGTATTGTATTCTAGATCTCTCTCCTCCCTGTCTGGTCTCATTGATTGCTATGAATTAAATTGCTACCTATACCCTGAGGACTCTCAAGTCTATACTTCCAGAATACTTCTTGCTCCTGAATTCCAGATGTCCATATTCCTCCCTACTGTTATATCCCTCCTTAGGTGACACACACCCAGTGACAGTTATGAAGGTGGACAGCCAATGGACAGCATATGGGGGACCCAGGAGGGGCAAAGAACCTGGCAAGGTAAGGAAAAGCGGTGCTGAAAGGAGAGCTAAGAGACAGCTGAATACATTGTTACTGCTTCAAAAAATATTCTCAAATCCAAATTTCCTTAATTCCTGGCCATCCCTTCTGCATACCTGTATCTTAAAGGACAGGGCTCCCCTCAACAGGAATTAAATTTGAACATGCTTCCACCTTAGAAAATGTATTCTTCCTCCACCAGTGCTCTGGCCTTGTGGAGCTGTCCACTGAAAATCACGGAGATGTCATCAAATTGCATAATTCTGGCTTTGGAATGGGTACTGCTTTTTTTTTCCTATATACATTCACACAATTTTAAGTGAGCCATCCATATTAAATTAAGTTCCCACTGCCCACTCGTCTTGGTCCTTGACTCTGCTGGTGTGTGGAATTACTATTGCTAGTAGCTGGAAATTAAACATAAATCCGTGCAGAGCAAGAGATGTCAAAATTAAAAAACAAAAACAAAAACAAAAACAAAAACAAAATGAGAAACATAAATGTTCACGGCTTTAAGATGTATGTTAGGGGTCGCCTGTGTGGCCCAGTCAGTTAAGTGTCCGACTCTTGGTTTCAGCTCAGATTATGATCGCACATTTTGTGAGTCCAAGCCTCACATCAGGCTCTGTGCTGACGGCGTGGAGCCTGGTTGGTATTCTCTCTCTGCTTCTCTCCCTGACTCACACTCTCTCTTTCGAAATAAATAATTAAAAAAAAAAAAAAGATGTATGTTAGCCTAAAAAAAAAAAAACCTTTTACGTGAAAATGTTTCACATCATTATTAATAAAACAAAGCAAACAAAAACCACAAAGGCATGGATCTTAAAGAACAGGTAGTCCAACACTGCTGTTCTGCCAACAAGGATACTAAAGCCCAGATTGGAGAATGGTTCAGCGTCCTCAAGGTGAAACCCTACGGAATATGGGAGGAAGCAGGGAAAGAAGAGGTTGCTTATTCCAGCGGCACAAGAGAGGCCCAGAAAATGGGACTCCATTCTGCCAGGGCCTTGGAGACATCACAATTTGTTTTGGGGGCATCAGCATCCTCCCCAGAAGCACCTTGGCCACATTCACCTCAACCATGTGCTTCTTCCAGAACCTCCCATCCTAGCCAACTCCATACCCACACTTCAGCAGGCCCCTGATCCTCCTGGATTCTGAATGCTGCGCTCATGTGCCCACACCCAGCTTTGCCTCTTCTTTCAGACTAACTTCAGCTCTATTTGCTCTGCTAGAATGTTCCTTTCTGGTTTTTTTCCCTCCTTGGGTTCTAGTGGAACCAGCCTCAGCAAGCAGCATTCTGCTTGCCCATCTAGGCTGCTAGGAGCATTGCAAAGTGCCCTGAAGTCATGCTCCTGCTGGGCCTGACCCAATCTAATGAAGGAACCTGAAAGAGAAACGATAGCAACCCTTATCAGAGCAAAAGAATAAAATGAAAAATAAACAAAGCAAAACAAAACAAAACAAAACCCTGCTGAGCTCAGATTGATTGAGCCAGCATGAAGCCTTGACTTGGGCCAGGCACTGTGTTAGGTGCTGGTGTTAATACTGTCTTCTTTAATTTAATGTCCCAGCCTTTAATAGAATCTTTCTATGTGAAATTTGCACGGGGGCCAAAAGGAAACAAGGCATTATTTATAATAATTGGCTCGCCATTATCCATTCACTTGGCACTGCCTGGAATAACCTGATGGGCCTTTACGCTATTCACAGCCTATAAAAAAGTAGTTCTACTGTGATTCAACATATAGTAATCTCCATTTTAAGAGGACAACAGAAACACTCAGCCATTATTCATCCCTGAGCTTTAAACAGTAGAAAATTCCTTTATCAGGAACATAAGGTTAAAATGGCATGAGTTATTAATATTGCGAGTAACCCAAAGCATTCATCGAGGTGCTCAGACTGTTGGAAAAACTAATGATTGTTAAAAGCCACATCTAGTAAAATGCCAGGACCAAGCAGCACTTTGAGAGAACAGGGTAAAATGCATAGAAAGCGGTAAAACGATTCAGAACCGCTTCAGTCGAAATGAAAATGGGGGCTAGACTCTTCATCCCCAGCTAACTTAGTTCTGAATGTTCTGGAAGAAAGTAGATGAAAGAGAAAATCAAGGGATGTTGAGAAACTCCGATGTGAGAGGGGAGAGAAACGTGGCAGGAGCTGCCCGTCAGAGTTCAGTAACAGTCGTCAGTGGCACATGCAGACACGTCTGGCGTTCAGTTCACTGCTTGGTCATTTATTTCACCACCTCATTCTACGAAGGAGATGACGTGACCTCCAACAAAAGAACACACTGCAACAGTGGCAAAATGTATGTCAGGGTAAGCGCACAAGGACTAATGACCGCTGCGGCGAGAAGGACACATGGTGCCAGCTATGATGTTTCCACCGGGACCACTGGCAAGTTTCCGATGTGACTTGAGGCTTCCTGGCAGCCCAAGAGAAAAGGACAGTAACTTAGAGAATCCTCTCTAATGAGAAATGTCAAGCGTTTTTCTTTCAAAGCAGGGTAAAACGATAAACACTGACACCATGGCCTCACAGATAACGGCAGAAACAAGAGTTCTGTTAAACCATGACAGAAGACGGAGGGGGCCAGTGTGTACGGGAAAGACCTGAGTTCTGGAGCTGGAAGTCTCTACTGCAAGGTCTTGGCTTAGCTCTTGACCACTCTGTGGCCCCGGGGAAGATCCTTACGTTCTCTGCAGCACAGTCTCATTATTCACACACTAGCGATTTTAAAATACCTAATTTGCTAAGTCATGTGTCAGAGAAAGAGAACGGGACAACACAGGATGATAAAGTAATTGAGTATGACACGAAAGAAAACACACAAAGCGCCCAGCACAGTTCCTGGCACTTGAAACATGCTGCATCCTTTCCCAGAATAATTGTTTTTCCTTTTGTTCCTTCTGGGAGATTAAATCTGGTAGTAAAGAGTAGGGCAGCTGGTAGTAAGCTGAGGGCAGCCACTCAGCTGAGTGGCTCTTTTCAGCCTCTCTTCCCTTCCGACCCACACCCCCACAGGCAGTGGAGCTGTGCCCCATCTCAATCTTGGCACTCAAGAGTGAACACAAGTGTAGAAGCCCAAGTAGATGGCTCTAGAACTGTCAGGGCCCTACTAGCAGCAGCACGTGATTACGGGCACAAGCTCAACTACCACAATGTGGGAGAAAGACTCAGCCCAGAAATAACTACTGACTGGCCCTCACTCAACACTCATGAGGAAAAACCACTGTATCCTAAAACTTCCCATTTTTGCTAGATATTTCTACCTGGGGCACTCATTTACAAATACTGGCCACTTAATCCATTCTGATCTTTTGTTTTGTTTTAAAGTTTATTTTTGAGAGACAGACAGAACATGAGAAGAGGAGGGGCAGAGAGAGAGGGAGACACAGAATCTGAAGCAGGCTCCAGGCTCTGAGCCATCAGCACAGAACCCGATATGGGGCTCGAACCCACAAACTATGAGATCATGACCTGAGTTGAAGTCAGACACTTAACCGACTGAGCCACCCCGGTGCCCCTCATCCATTCTGATCTTGGTGAAAATTCTATCTTGTAGGAAATGCAGTATTGGCTCTCCTGATGCCAAACATCTTCATAGACTCCAGCTAATGGCATGAGTCTAACTACTGAGCTTTCATGTTCCCAGGGACTAAACCAAACCAATCAATCAATCAATAACCATGGTCTAATTTTTTTTTTTTTTTTGAGAGGGGGTAGAAGGGCAGAGAGAGAATCTTAACCAGGGTCCATGCCCAGAGTGCAGCCCAATGTGGGGTTTGATCCCATGACCCGAGGATCATTACCTGAGCCGAAATCAAGAGTTGGATGCTCAACCAACTGAGCCGCCCAGGTGCCCTAAAAATTAAATTACTTTTACACAATTTGGGAATCTTCTAGTGTAAGGAAAAAAACATGGAAAGTTGGAGCCATCTTGGAAATTCTGGATCACATGGTCACTGAATTACGCTACTTTGCCAGGTAGTATCACCATTTTTCAAATGTTTCTCCTTCCTTTCAAGCTTGAGTGAGAAGCTTCTGTTTGTGCTCCCTTAGAACGAGCACACGTCTCTATCCTGGCATTAACCAACCTCTGTATCTTTTTCCTTTTTCTTTTTTTCTTCTCTTTGTCCACATGATGAACATACTATTTGATCCAAAGCCCTGGATGACCTATGAGATTCTGTAACATTAAGCCTCAAATTTTTAATATAGTCTTATCTTCTTTCAGTTCATGCTTAAATTCTCATAAAGCTCTGGATCCATTTTTATAGTATTTAATCATATGTTTATCATAAAAAGTCTCACTCACCTGGTAGAAAGTCTCTGTTTTCTCATTTGAATAGACCACATGTGTCTAAATTAAGAATTAGACTGTAGTGTAAGGCAAAGGGTCTTTTCACACCTATTGGGGTCCACCTCTGCTCAGGCCCCAATTTTGAGGGCTAGGGTTCAGTGTTGTGGGTAGTCTTGTTTTTTTATCTCTCTTTTTAAAAAAAAATTTATGTTTGTTTATTTTTGAGAGAGACAGAGAAAGAGTGCTAGCAGGGGAGGGGCAGATAGAGAGAATCTGAAACAGGTTCCAGGCTCTGAGCTGTCATCATAGAGCCCAACGGGGGGCTTGAACTCACAAACTGTGAGATCATGACCCGAGCTGAAGTCAGTCGCCTAACCAACTGAGACACCCAGGTACGCGCTTCTCTCTCTCTCTCTTTCTCTCTCTCTGTTTAATGTCTTTACTAATCTATTACTTCCAAGCTGGGGCAGTCTGTTTCAGAAATAAAAATTTAAAGCCAGAAGTTCCAGTCTGAACTTCTTCAATTTATTTTCAAGGGTTACTAATAATGAATGGGGGACATCTTATTTTCTCAAAAATTGTGAAGGGTTGTCTTTTTTTGGACACATGTACACTGGATTAGCCACGTTCCACCCATCCAGACTGCCTGAGGGTCCACAAGAGAACAGGTCAGTCATTTGCAGAAACAGATCTCACAGCCCTAAGACCTAAGAGCCATCACAGGTCCCTAACCATCTGGACATCAGCAAGACACCCAGCACAGAGAACACAACAGGTATAAGTGTAATGGGACGGGAATACAGGCAACCACTGGAGCCTCCACCTCTGGGATTTTAATGATTGTCCTGGATTCACTGCGGGAAGTTATGGTGAGGAAAGGTGGGATGGCTCTAATTCACACACACACACACACACACACACACACACACACACACACACACACACACAGCTCCTGGGTGGGATAGAGAAGGCAGTAGAAAAGGAACAAACCATTTTTATTGTGGTGGCACAAGCTTCTGTAGCTTACCTGTTTAGCACTATTGCTCTGTTCCCTGTGACAAAGCATGAGTTAACTAATTAACTCCATGCAGCCCATTATCCCTGTAGCAAAGAAGAGCTGTCTCCCAGTTATTGCAAATTATTGTTCAATATATTTAGTTCCAATCCCTCCATCTATTTCTTTCTTCCTTCCATATCCCTCCATCCTTACCATTCACCTATCTATTCATCCATCCATCCACCCATCTACTCACCCATCCATCTTTCTATCCATCCATTCATCCATCCATCCACCCACCCACCAATGCATATGTCTATTCAAAGACATATTGCCCATCCACTTTGTGGCAGGTACTGTTCCGAGTACTTAACATACATTACCTCATTAAACTTTAACAATACCATGAAAGCCAGCTCTTAATATTCATTATTAATATCATTAAAATTTTAGAGACTGAATATCTTGCCCAAGAGTCAGCAAAATATGACCCCTGGGCCAAATTCAATCTATTTTTTCTAAATAAAGTTTAAATGGAGTACAATCATGTCCATTTTTTACTTATACTAAAGTTGAGTAGTTACAACAGAGACCCTGTTGTCCACAAAGCCGAAAATATGTACTCCTCTGGCCCTTTAGAGAAAAGTTTGTCACCCCTGCCCCTGCCCAATAACACTTAGCAAGAAAACAGTTAAGACAGAATCAAAGGCTTAAACCAGCTCCATCTGCCTCAAAAGGCTATATTCTTCAACAACAAGTCCTGGAGTAGAAGTATTTGAGCTTCATCTGCATGAGTCCTGGACACTTAAGGTGGGCTAGCCAGGCTAAGTTTATGGTCACAAGAGCAGAACTGACATATTACTTAGCAAGTAGCCAACAACTGTGGAGGGCCCTCTTCATTAGTGAGGGAAGCCACTGAGGACTTTTTTTTCTGGTAAAATAATTATAGAGATAAGTGTTGATGCATGTTTTGACTTTCCTGCAAAAGTAGTTCTGTCTTCTCCAGTTTAAGTAATTACATTTGTTTCTAAATAAACCAAATGGAACTACAGTTGTCAAAGAATGCATAGATCAGTTAACTCCATTTATGGTGTGCTAGGGAGAATAGAAGTTAAAGTGATGATGACATTCTCAGGAGAGAGACTACTACAAAGTAACTGGTGCACACCCCAGTGGATGAGTGCCACTGAGCACCTTGGGAAAATGAGGGAAAACATGGCAGAATGAAATTTCCTCACCATGGGATTTAGTTTCAGCTTTTGCTATCATGATTCCCTACCAATTGCTTATTTAAGTGTTTTCTAATGTTGCCTGGTATGAGGGATATGTTCTGGGTGTTGCTCTCACACTCGTAGAGTAGATTTACCTGGGACTCTAGGATGTTTTACTTGGTCCAATATACCCTCTGTACAAAGCAAGCAGCTTAAGAAGCAAGCAGTGAGTCAAGCCTGACCAAGTAGTTCTAAAGCACAGGGAGAGGCTAGAATCCAGAACTGGACAAGGAGTAGTGAGAAAGGAACTGTCCTGGCTGCAAACCAAGAATCCAAAGAATATGGAGAAACAAGTATGATTCAAAACAGTCATTCCTGAGCAACTGCTCAGTAAGGGAGAAAAACCAATGGTTTTTGGCACTGGATTTAATAGCACAGAGTCCCAGCTGTGATAGACTTAACAATGCTCCCGCTCCAAACAAAGATTTCCACATCCTAATCCCCAGAACCCGTGAATATGGCTTACAGGAACCTTACCTGGTAAAGTCCCTGCAAAAGGGCCTCAGCAGATGTAATAAGGATCTTGAAATGGAAAGATTATTCTGGAGTAGCTAGGGGGACCCGATGTAATCATAAGGGGCCTTAATATTGAAGGAGGCAGGCAAGAGAGGTAGAGTCTGAGAGAGATTTGAAGATACTCCTCTGCTGGCTTTGAAGACAGAGGAAGGGACCATGCGCCAAGGAGTGAAGGAGGCCTCTGGAAACAGGAAAAGGCAAGGAAATGGATTCTTCCCTAGAAGTTCTAGAAGGAGCATGTCATGATCAATACCTTGATTTTAGCCCTGTGAAATTCATTTCAGGCTTCTGATTTCCAGAGAGTCAGAAGATAATCAATTTGTAACGGCAATAGGAATAAATGTATGAAAAATTTTATTTTTATTTATTAAAAATAATAAATTTATGTTGTTTTAAGCTAAGTTTATGGTAATTTTTTACAGCAGCAATAAGAAACTAATGCCTCACCCAAGACCAGGGACAAGAGAGGGGAAAGAGCCTTGCACCACCCTCCCACATTGGGTGGTGTTAAGCATGACTTCAGGTCCCCAATCAAGCAACTGAATGGGTACCACGGCAGCATGCCAATAATTTATTCACTAATTCTCAGCTCTGGTGTTGATTGATTTAAAGTGTAAAGATAATTTGAAGAATTCCTTAGTTTCTAAACCTTAATTCCTTTCAATGAACTTTCCCTTGAAAACCTACATTATTTACCCACAAATCTTTATGTAAATGTGTGCACACACGGAAGAAATAGAAATACGTGTTGGGCAGGTGGCATGAAAACAGAGTATCTGAGATCAGAAAGCATTTACAACAGGCAGGCCTGAGTGAACTCACAATGACTACATGACATGTATGTGGCAGCTATCAAGTGGGCTGTTCATGGGTCAGTGTCAATGACAGCAGGTGACTACCCCATGTGGTGTTCAACATCACAGATACCCTTCGAGTAACTGAAGTTTTGCCGACCATGGCACGTGGTATCAAGGAAGTGACGTTCTCCCCTGGGGCCTCCTTAACACGGCCATGGTACAGTAATGAGACTCTCCCCCAAGGAGCTATTACAGAACAAGAAAAAATCTTCAGTATGCTGAAGGGATGATAATAAACTTTGGAAGACAGACACTTAGAAGTAGATTGAAAACAGACAGATAGATACATGTGTCCCCCACATGAGTGATGACAACCATGTAAATAAAATCTGAAACAACCACATTATAGCAGAGAGAGTTTCAATATCAAGGAATATTTTAAATTCCTAAATACTTTTATTCTTTAAATCTGTTGAATAAAAGGGAATGGTTTTTAAAAAATGGATATATTTTAAGCTGAAATTCATGAACGAGAAACAGAAAAATAGGCAAAAATGTGCTGCATCTCAACATTTTGAGAGGTTTTGATATCCATATTTTCCTCTGATGTTTAATTATATGAACTTATAATCCTTGAAAAATCATTATTATTTTTGTTGCTAGAATTGCTTGTAATAAGAATAACAGATATGTTTAGAAATATGCCTGGATGATTACATCTGAACAAACATCACTGTAATAATTCTTATTTTAGGAAATGCTAGGATTCTGGAATTGCACACCAAATTAGTAACTTCTCCTTCTGGAAGTCTTGCGTTTTATTTCGTGTCTCCTTTTAAGACCAGATAAAAATCCAACGTTCAGACAATGGATACTGAATTCCAGATCTAGCTGCTGGAACAAGCTCCAAAGGGAGTTCAAAACACCTGCTGGATAACACTTGTGAATCATCAGCTTGTGGTTATCATCAAGATTTCTGCGGCTGGGTACCCACACTGGCTTGTTAAGGACTTGCATACACAATTCAGTTCTATGTAACTTATAAAAAGTAATTACTAACTACTAGACTATGAGGATTCTTCCTTAGGTTTTGAAGTTCTTGAATTAATGTTGAATATACACCCTCCCATTGGTACTTGTGAGATTAACACAGTTGATTGATGATTTGAATAATACTAGGCTACATTAACTCCCTACAAGCAATCAGGAATCCCAGAGAAGGGCTGTGGATCTTCAGTTCATTGTGGCTGCATACAGGTTGCCAAAGGCTTTTCTAATTTCAAGGGAGGGCAAAAGTCTCAGGTGGGTAGGGACTGAGCCCTAATCAATATGATTTAGATTTAGTATCATGGAACAATTCATAACAGTTACATATAAATTACATCAACTTTATGCTGTGTTGCAAACTGTTCTTATTGTTACACTTCTAACAGATTCTAACAGAATCACCTTACAGAAAAAAAACTACCAACATAGGGGTATACCTGATCAAACTGTTCGAGTAGCAAGCGTGTAGCAAAGAGAGCAATTCAATCACCACTGGCTTTAAGAACACACAGGTAAGACTTAAAAATAGAGATTAACAATGGGAACTGTGATAAGGTGTGTAAGTCCCAGGACCCATCCCAGCAGGAGCAGATCTGATGGCCTGTGTCATCGTGGGTACTCTCTTGTATCTTTCAAGAACCTAACAGTGTCGTACATACATGATGAAAAATAACATTTGAACTTGCTGAGAAGATGGTGGCCCTGACTGGGGAGGGATTAAACAGAGAAAGGGCACCTAGCCAGAATCCAGGTCTCTAGCAGCCAACAGCACCACCTAGAGGGTTCGTCAAAGCACAGGTTGCTGGATGCTGCCCCTAGAGCTTCCTCAGTAGGTTTAGGACAGGGCCTAAGAATCTGCACTTCTCAAGTCCCAGATACTGACAATGATGCTGGTCAGCAGTCTACACTGTGGGAATCACTGGTCTAGGTTCTCTACCGAGAAGCCATGATCTGGGCCCTGGCTACCTTTCTGGCATCATCTGCCACTGTCCCCGTCGCTGGCTCTGCTCCAGGCTCTTTGTCCTGCTGCCCTCAACCATGCCAAACCTGTTCCCACCTCACATCCACTGCAATTACAGTCCCCTTGACCCAGAATATTCTTCGCATAAACCCTCAAATAGCTTCCTACCTCACTCGTTCAGTTCTTTGTTCAGAGAGGCCTTCCATAAACCACCCTATTTAACAGTGCTTCTTCTCCATCCACAGCCCCCTTCTCATCACTCTCTAACCCCTTCCATGGCTTCATTTTTTCCCATCATGTTCACCTGGAAAAAAACGGTACTTATTTTGTAATAGCCTATCTCCTCCAAAGAGCACGGACTTCGTTTGGTTCACTGCTGTACTCCCAGCGCAGAGGAAATTACTCAATACATAGTAGGCACTCAGTGCATACTTGTTAAATGGAAGGGTGAATGACTGATTGAATACATGAGAAGCAACAGAAATGACAAATAAGCCCGTCTCCGAGCTGACAAAGCCAATGGGGTATAGGCCTAAGGTTTTGAAACCTGGGTCTCTGAAAACAACACATAAATAAGAAAGCATATTGCATGAAAGAAGTTGTTAGAAGGTAGGATGAATTGCAACTACTCACGAGAATCAGCTGTGCAGATCTCCTCCCAGCCCCACATTCAGCTACTTTACACTGATTGCTTGAGATCACTCATGGTGTGAATATTTACACCAAAGCATTGGCAAACACTACAGATCAAGGCTTAGTTTTGTCAAAGAGCCTCTTTCTCAGCAGACTGCTGATCCTACCCATACAGCAGTACATTCCAATACTCAGTTTGACATAACCTAGCCTATAAACTGGTTGTCAGATGAGCTGTTTACCAACTGAAGAAGAAAAAAATGGGATATCACAGAGAATCAAGTGGGATCAATTGGAAGAATTCATCCAAATCCTGCCCTGGGATGGCTATCCAGTGAGGATGAACATCTATTCTGCCCTACATGCAAAATCTACACCTAAAACATGGGGGACACATGCTTTTTGTGTGTGATATCCACACTTCCCTCCTGTTCTACACCCACTGTGGGGAAACAGATCCCACCCTGGTCTAGGGGGGAATTTATGACTCAGGTTCATGCTAATCCACCCTAAATTCAGACCCACCAATGGATTTTCAGTTACAAAGGTCAGCACACCTCTCTCTCTCTCTCATTTACAACTTAGTGATTTGTCTAAGGCAGGATATAAAAACTACGAGCCCGAGTATGAGTCCAAGTAAATAAAACACACACTCAAGGCCACAAGTCACAGAATGGAATGAGAACCAGTAAAAAATTATTTTACTACTGGTGGTTATAGGAGTTCATTCTTGGGCTAAACATTTTTGCTTAAATTTTAGTCACAGTGTCTTCTCAACTTAAAAAAAGGGATAATATATAGGTTGGTTTTAAATGTTCTACTCTGTTTATAAACTGTTTTCTCAAACACTAGAAAGAAGATGTATAAGATAAACCCACAAATTAATAGGGAATTAAATGGCAGAGTGGATTTAAATACCACATAATTAAAGAAAGGCCAGAAAAAAGTCTCTTGTAACAAAGACTGCCATAGCACATTAATTATAAAGTTTCAGATAGATTTTTGTAACTCAAACATGAAAATTTTAAATTACCTTCCCAATTGTTTCTTTGAGCCGTTAATGTCTCCAACAGGAGGACAAGATGACCTTTAAGTTTGAACTAGTTTTATCAAGTTTAAACCTGTTTTATAAAGTAACCAGAAAATCTCAAAAAAAAAAAAATTGATGCTGGAACTTTCAACTGCTATCTCTCAGCAACTATAAACCTATATGATGCTTCCCTCCCACAGCCAAACCTTATGAAAGAGTTGTTTAAACATACTGTCCATTAGCCCTGGGCCCATGGTAATCTGGTTTCTGCCCACACCACTCCACTGCACCTGTTCTCAAGTGCTAAATCAAACGGGCATGATGGACATTTTGAACCCATGTGTGGTAACAATCAAAATGCACATTAGGATATCAGATCTGGAAGAATCTTTACAGAAGCTTCTTTAATTATATTCCATGTAAGTTTTAAAACACAAATTGGGAAGAATGGTTAGAGGTGTTTAAAATGAGCGGGAAACTGAAAACAATGCTGTGGTTCTCTGTGAGGCCTGCAGCCACCTCTGCATTAGTCCCGCCTCACTTTCCAGTGGAGAACTGCCCTCTCTCCCGCTGGGAACTTGGAACGTGGATTGTTGTTGGGGCACACCATTTGTGACAACACAAACACATTTTTACACAATTTTAATCACTGTGTGTGTTCAATGGTATCTCTTGGCATGTTTGTTTGGAATCCTATCATAAGCAGTTCCCAAGTTACCATCTACAATTACCATTTTATGACTGCATAATATTCCACTAAGTGGATGAACCATGATTTGCTGAACCATTATCAGACTGTTAGGCATTTAGGTTGCTCCCAATTCTTGTTACCATAAATTGCCCTGCATTTAGCTTTCTCCTAGGTCTGGATTGATTCCTTATAATTTCACTCATATTAGATTACTGGGGTAAACAGTATAAACCATTTTTAAGGCCTTTGATACACATTTCCAGTTCCTTCCAAAAGGACTATACCCATTTGTACTACCCCTAGCCATGTGTGAGGGGGCCTTCCTAAAGTACCCATGAGAACTTATGAACTGTGAGCTCAGAATACGACAGAATCCTGGATGAATAGGCAGCAGTTAGAGCTGAGGGCGTAGTATATTTTGATAGATTATAAGTCTGTCAGGGTTCTCTTTGATGGAGAATTTACACATCCTCCCCAGTCCCCTCTCTCTCCCTTACCAGACCCTGCCTGGAATCAATTTAAAGAACTACTAGTGAAACCCTCTGCTACACGCAGAGTATCAGCTTTCCTATAAGCCAAAATGCCAAGGACCTTGGGAAGAGACTCCCCCCACCCCTGCCAAGTCTGTGCCCAGCACAAGCAGTATGAAAATGCTTTTCCCTCAGCGGGAGGCAGATAAAGAAGGCAACTCTTTTCAGTGGACAGAGAATCTGCAGATTGCTTGGATGAGTCATTCATGACTGATGGTTCCTTGAGAACCACCCAAAGCAGCCAGAGAGCCCAGAAGTGGTAAGAAGAGTTAAGGCATTGGACAGAGAGGTACAGCAGGATGGTCTTCCAGGCCCTGGAAAAACCTGGTAGCCACAAAGGGAACAACATTCAGATTCAGGGGCCCCAGGTTGCAGACCTACCTTATGGCCTCATACGGAATCCTCAGCCTCTTGGAGCTCTGTACCATCCATGAGGACCCAGACACCTGCCTCACAGTGGTATGGGGTTGAGAGGACTGAGCAGCTGAGGATTCCCTGGAAGACCCAAGGGCTCACCAGCAGAATGAGTAGAATGAGACCAGAGCGTGTCCACCAGTAGCGATTCTGGCCAAACCATGTCTAAACATGCCAGGGAGATCAGCCACAGAGACAACTGCCTTTTAAACAACCCAAGTCTCTGCAAGGCTCCCCCTCAAAAGAGGACCCAAAGACTCCCAGAGGCACTACAAAGAATCATTAAGGTCATGGGCCCAAAGCTGGAGGGCCTCAGATTTGAGCTCAGAATTAGAACTTTCTACTCAAGTCAGTATACTTTCTTTGACATCACTTAGGCTTCAGACTATTTTCTGAACTAGAGAAAGCTCTGTCCCTTATTACCTGTGTGACCTTGGGAGAGTTATTAATCTCCCTGAGTCTCAATATTCCTTTGCTAAATGGAGCTAAAATGCCTACACTGGAGACTGAGGGAGGGGCAAGGTAAGATAATGGTAAGTCATGATGACAACAACACAAATAATAATGGTGAACACTTGATGAGTTAATATGATATGCTGGCACTGAGCTCAACTAAAGGCTTTACATACATTATCTCATTTAATCCTCAAAGCATCCTCCTGAAGTAGGAACATTTAGTACCTGACATCACTGAGGTGTGCAGTGAATGGTAACCAGTATTATGCCCTTTCTACTAAAGAGGAATAAAGAGGAATAACCCAATTAGGATTGGCCTTATCCTGTAACACCTATTAAAAGACCAAAGTAGTACTGATTGCATTAATGACTACGCTTAGTAGCCTCCCTGCATCACTATTAGACCTGTCACTGTGCAACCCTACCCCCTGACTCTGGGCTGGGTCATGTGACTTGTTTTGGCCAATGGCGCAACAGCAAGCTTTGGGCAAGAGGCTTGGAAAAATACCCCTGTATTTCTGCTTCCTCTCATAGACTGCTCCTCCCACCATGAGAACAAACCCAGGCTAGCTTGCTGGAGGGCATCAGACCAGGTAGAGCAAAGTACAGTCCTGCTGGCTGAGGCTACCTTAGACCATCTGGCCCCAGCTGACTAGCCAGCTGATGCAATATGCCCATCAGCCAGGGCTGGCCCAAGTCAGTAGAATCTTCCAGAAAACCCATGGACCCATGAGCAAAAATAAATGTTTGCTGTGTACCACTGAGGTTTTGTGGGTTTTGTTATGCAGCATTATTATGGCAATAGCTGACTGATACAACCAGTTCTATTACCCCATGGAAATTGTTCTCTTGGATATATGCTGATAACACCTAGTGAACAAGCTCTCGCCAAACATTTCACATGGACAGTACCATTTATTCTGTACACAAAAACCCATGGGAATATGCTATTAGTACCTTCACTGTAAGATAATAATAATAAGGCAAAAGAACTTAAATACCTTGTCCAGGCTCACACAGTTAGATAACATATGGAGATAAGATTTGAAGCAGGGCAGCTTGCCTTCAGAGCTCTCACCCGAGCCACCACATACTCACTGCCTCGTGTATACTGTAGGATGCCTCCTCAAATCACAACGCTCTATAGGAGTCGTGCAAACTTCCCTTACCTGGGCACAATACCTCTTCTGACTTCCCTATGGAGGTCAGGGATTGTCAATCAGGGGCTGCCTGCCTTCCTCTCTCAGCTTATGGTGCCATCCCATCTTCTAAGAAGGTACCTGGGATTAGGGAAGATGCTCAGTAAAGGAAGCCTCCTATCCACATGAGATCCAATGATTACAGGGTGGAGTGGTGGAGAGCAGTGGTGGTACTCACAACACAGTGCTCCTAAAACCCTGGCTGTGTGAGAATTTGAGAAGACCCACAGGAAACCACAGGTTCCTGCCCCTGCACTCCTGCCCCTCCTCAATAGAGCTCCAAGAGTTCACTCCACGGCTTCAACTGACTAAGCAGGTTAAAAATATGAACAGCCCTGTTTTTGCTCAGGCCTCATCATCTCTGTCACCCAAACCTTTGTGGCAACAACTTCTTGGGTCCTCCAGACTCACACTTTCTAATCACCCAATATCTCAGACCAGAGAATCTGGAATATGTCACACTGCTTTTTTATTCCTGAGGTGAATACAGCACTCAAGTCCCCTCCCTTGTCAGCACATCCTCCCAGACCTAAGGCACTGATCTGCTTGTTCTCAGCAGAGAGCAAAGGTTCCCTGTGTTCATGCTCCTCTGTCTGCCTAAATGGTGTTCTTCATCTCCATGCATGAAGAGCCCTGGTCTGGGACTTGCCTCCTCTCTGGCCATGAGCCCCGAGTCCAGAGATTCTGCAAGGTGGTCTTGTGTGTACCCCCAGAGTCTGGCTCTGTGAGCAGCAGGGGAGTCTGGGAGGCAGGCTAAATACAGAGCCCAGCTTGATAGATGTTAAAGACTTAGGAAAATAATTACTAGATCATTTACACTGCTTTAATCACAGCACTTAGTCCTTAATCAATAACTCACATCCCTATGTGCTTTACAGATTACTATGTGCTCATGCATTACCTCATTTGAGGTACAGCAAAAGCCTTGCTATCACTCCCATTACATAGAAGAGAAAACTGAGACCCAGACAAGTTCAGATTGTTGCTAGGGCAACCAGAAATAAGACCCAAGACTCATACAGCAGGCTTCCATCAGTAACCCCACATTAATAAGTCTGTCACTTCTCCCTGACCATGCAGACTGTCAAGCAGACTACTGTACTATAGAAATTGGAAACAAACCCCTTAAAACAAAAAAGTCCATAATTGGAGACCTAATAATAAAGCAAGAAAGGGGAGTGTGACAGATGCTTCCAGGACCCTAAGCACAGCCTGGTGGCCACAGGCAACCTGCTTCACTGGACTTTGCCTGGGAAAAGAGGTTCACTCTGAGGGAATATGCTTGACCCTGGGCCATGGACCGTGCTGGAGAGTTAACCCTCCAGGACCCTCATCCGATGTGAGGTGGTAATGGGTGCATAAACACCCTTTCTAAGGTATGTGTCCAGAAGGGTCTCCAGTGGAGTTAAACCTTAATTGGACGCAAGGATAACCAATCTGTTAACACCTTCTTTACTGCCTTTATTCCCTTCCCTGTCTCCTTCTCCACCTCTTCACTGTGCTTTGTGAGATCATCTCCCAAGTAAACTACCTGTACCCAAACTATTTGGTTTCCAAGGGAAACCAAAATAGACATGGAGAGATGGGGCTTCCTACTTCCTCCAAATGACAAAGTGTAGGCTAAAAAACACTCCAGAGAGATGGAGTAAGTAGAGATAGCTAATGCAAAGAAAGATCAGGTCACTGGGAGAACAAAGTTATGTGACAGGAAAAAAGCATGCGACTGACACTTGGTGACATCATACCTGCATTTCAGATATGTGTGTGTAACAGAGAGAGAGAGAATTAATATATGGCTATAATGCAGGTAACAGGTGACTAAAACAACAAAACTGAAATGATGAAAACCAGGGAATTTTGCAGAAATGCACTAGAGACACTTACACTACTTTCCCCATTGGGATATTTTGAGAACTGAATGGATAGAATCCATGTGAAGGACCCAGCACTGTGCTTAGCACACCGTGAACACACAATAAAAATTGTTGTTGTATTAGACACTGTAGTGCACCTTCTAGGTTCTCCTTGCCTGCGACTAAGGGATCCTAGCTCCGCACCACCACCCCTCCCCTGCTCCGGGAAACACTCTCAACCTACAGGTGTCATCTTGCCCAGAAAGTACAATTCTTCCCCTGGGTGACCTACACCAATGGCGGACTGGCACAGGCCACGTAATGCTGGAGTCTTGCTGGGGTGTGTGGAGGGGGCACCTGTGCCGTCTGCTTTGTGACCCAAGGGCCACCTCCAGCCTGACGGTTGTTATTATAAATACTTATTGGCACGCGGCCACACCCAGTCCTTTACATGTTGCCTGTGGCTGCTTTTCTGCTGTAACAGCCATTGAGTAATTGAAACAGGCTGTGTGGGCCACAAAACCTGAAGGATTTACTCGCTGGCCCTTTATAAAAGAAGCCTGTCCACCACATCTCTAAAGCTGCACTGTCCAACAAGGTGGCCATTAGTGACATGTGAGTACTTGAATTTAAATGAAATAAAATCAGTATTTCAGTTTCTCAGCCACACTGGCCACATTTCACATCCTCAGTAGCCACATGTGGCTGGTGGCTCTGCTGTAGGACAGCACAGATCTAGGATATTCCCATCACCACGGAAAGTTCTTTTGAACAGCGCTGCTCTGGGGCCTTTACCTGTGGATCAGGCCAAGGCTCGATGTTCCCTGATCACATTCTTACTCTGCCCCTTCCACTAATACACCCTTTGTCCCTCCCTCCCATGTTCTTCCTTCAGTGAATCACATGTACCTACACCCCTATTTCAGCACCTCTGCTTCTAGGAAACCCAACCTAAGACAGTTATATGTGTCTTTTGTTGAACCCAGAAGTCCATGTCTTGGTGTCTGTTATGACAAAGGCTGTGAGCTACTAAGTCACATGGGAGAATGTCATGTTCCCCCCTAAATCCCTAGCACAGGGCCTGTCACAGAGCCATCATTCAATAAATAGGGAGTAAACGAATGAACGAATCAGGTAAATTAAGTGGCCCCCTCCCATGCTGCTCCTCTGGTGTCCAGCCAGCAACCCAGAGCTCCTCCTAACGCACTCCTACTTGCAGAATTCAGGCTCAACTTCTCAGCAAGTCAGCCTTGCCCAGAAGTCCAGCTGCGACAGCTAATAGATAAAAACCTTTCAATTTGCAAGTTCCCCTGAGTATAGGCTGTAGAGTCTGTCAGATCTCCAGGATGCCCCACACCTGGATCTCAGCACTCAACCCATGACCCCATCTCTGCAGACACTGCGCTTGAACATTCCACCCTCGGCACCTCTGAGAGGCAGGGACAGAGCACATAAGGACGGAGGCTGTGTCTGCAACTCTGTGAACTCGCTAACAAGAACAATGTCTGCAAGAGCCAGCCAGTGCTCATTAAATAAGGCTCTTGTGACCAGCTCCTCGCAGATTTCAGGATCAGGAGAAAAATCTGGCTATCTAGACCTCTGGTTTCATCAGAAGATGCTACCAATCACATGTGGAGTGGTCAGGGTGAAAATAAATCATTAAGTAATAACAAAGATAGGAGGTTCTCCTCTGAGATAAGCTTCACAGGAAATTTCTGGCTCCACTCAAGCCGGCATCTAGGAACACGTGGGAGCTTGAATGTGATCGTTCATCAGGGCCCTTCTCAGATTCTAGCTGGCAACACTCTGCCCCGATGCTGCAGGGAAGGAGCTCACCTTAAGGTTCCCTGGGGTTTTTACAGCACTCTTACAAAGCCCCTGGGCCCAACCCATGGGTCTGGGCCATGTTGTGTCATGTGCTGGGTTGTGGGCAACCATACTGAGGACAGATGGCATCCAGGGACACGATGGCACAGAGAGAGCAGACACCCCTGTGGTTTCAGTCAGGGATCCTTCATTAATGGAACAGTGAGTGGTGGATGGTTCGTCTTTCCCCTCCACCACCCTCTCAGATCTCTGTGACTCCTTTTGTCCTCCCAGCAGACCCAGCCTGGCAGAGAGAGAAGCCTCAGCAATCTCCTCTTATTAAACCATTTACTTACTTTAACTGGGAGGCAGCCAGTGGGTGAGGAGGACAGACAGCAGATTATGTCATTATCCAGGGTTGCCCTGGACCCCTGACAGAGGCTGAAAAGCCTCCCTGTAAGGAGCCCGTAGCAGAGGCGCCTGTGCAGAGGTCCCTGCGTGTCAAGACCACTGAACCTGTCGCTCCAGGGCACACCATTCACATGGAAGTCTGTGTAAGTGGTGCCTCCTGCAACCGAGCAGGGTCACAGCCCTGCACGTAAGCACAGGCCTCACTGGCCACACCAACAGTCATCTCCTTCTGTTCACTCATGACTGGGTGATCAGACTTCAGAATCATCCACATTAGATACTCATGCCCTATAGACTTAGTCCAACTGGGCTGCTACAACAAAATACCACAGACTGGTGGCTTATAAACAAGAGCCATTAATTTATTACAGTTCTGGAGACTGGAAATCCAAGATAATGGTCCCGGCATGCTTCTGGTGAAGGCCCTGTTCTGGCTTGCAGACTGCCAACTCCTTGCTGTGTCTTCACACGGTGGGAGGGGTGAATGAGCTCTCTGGGGCCTCGAATACCATTCATGAGGGTTGTCCTCAGGACCTAATCATCTCCCAAAGGCCCCGTCTCCCAATACCACCATTACACCGGGCATCAGGATTTCAACATAAGACTTGGGGGAGGGGGGGACAAACACTCAATTCATAGCATCTACAACCCGAGTTCATTGATGCACACTTATCTGACGGAAGTCCATCTCTATAGAAATACCCATGGATTTTTTTGAGTCAAAAAGACATCACTCATTACTGGTTAAGGTAATAACTCCTGATTCCCTCGGGATTATGTGAAGATCCTTGAAGAGCCCATAGGTTCAAATTCCATTTACTGAAAAAGTGTTTGCACCTGTGGGCAGACATATCTGTCCCTTGAAACATGAAGACATAATCCAGCTGCAGTTTGCATGAGAGCCTCTTTGTGTCCACATTAACACTCAAGAGTCTCTAACAGAGAGGCAGTCAGAGTCTCACCCTAGAAACTGGATCCCTTCAAGGATTAATCATCCCAGGTCTATATCAGCAGAGAGAATAAGAGGAGGGCAGGAAGGGGGCCTCACCAATTTCTGCTCCCCTCAGAAAGAGCTTCTCTCCCTCAAGCCCCAGCCACCACTCCATTTACATCTCACTGGTCAGAATGTGGTCACATGGCCACACCCAGATGCAAGGCAGGCTGGGAAATGTAGTCTTTTATCTGGTCACATCACTGCTAGAATAAAATCAGATCTCAGTAAGGAAGAAGGTGAGAACCAATATGAGTTAGACGACTAGCAATCTCTTCCACCTGGCTCAAATTTTATAGGTCATAAAGCAGAGAAGAGTTAAGATACTCATTCAAGTAAACAGTAGAACCAGGACTGAGAGCCCAGGTTTTCTAGGCCAACATCCAACATGCTTCCCTAGCAGCATAGCTTGTGAACTGTTGAGGCTTTCACAGAAGTCACTGCCATTAACAAAGCAATATTCTCCACCACCATCCCCCACCTCTATCTTCCCAGACACATTGGGATCATGAAAATCAGCCTCAGTTTCAAAAATGAATCTGTTACCTCCATCAATCATGAAAAACAATTGGTCAATGGCCTGCAGGGATGGGAGCTGTGTCAAAGCAGGGGTTGGACTAAATTGGAATTGACCAGTGGATTCATTTCAACCATCACCTTGACAGTTTGAGGAGACACAGTCACAGAAGCCAGGGTTGCTTTCATTCTCCGCTGCTTGTATTTCTATCTTGCCTCTGCAGCGACAATAAGGCAGAGGTCATCTCCTACGCTGCTCTGAGATCCCTAAGAATACTTACGTAAAGATAAGGCACAAGAGAAAAAACAATTTCCTTCCAATATTCTTAGCTTCTTAGCACAACAACTACAATGAAGAAAATCTTTATCTCTGCCACCGTGGCAAAGAATGACAAGGATAAAAAGCAAATTGCCTCACATGCAGTGAGAAAAAAAAAACACAATTAAGATACTCCAGTGACCCTTGAATTCCTGAGAAAGAGTGCAGATCTCCATTTCTTTGGTTAAGCTCCCCAGAAAGGCCGCAAACCAAACTGAAGGCTACCTCATTCCCTTACTTTTCAAATGGGTCCTTTTACGTGTGAACTAAATGGGTCTTACATCTGAATGAGATTAGATCATAAAGAATTCTACAAGCAAAAAGCATTTTGAGAAGGAAAGTGGGTTTGGTACATATCATTGCTAGTGTACAGAGAAATGCCTTCACAGAGAGGAAGTCTGAGAGGGACTGCACTGCACATAACAACACAAAAATGTCACACTGGATCAAACAGGAACTAATGAACGAGTCCAAACCTCAGTGCTTGCCAAAGTCAGGTGTAAGAAAACATGAACATACCATAAATTCATTTCTAACATCAGAATCAATTAACATTTAGGGGCACCTGGGTGGCTCAGTCGGTTAAGCGTCCCACTTCAGCTCAGGTCATGATCTCGCAGCTGATGGGTTCAAGCCCCTCACCGGGCTCTATGCTGACAGCTCAGAGCCTGGAGCTTGCTTCAGATTCTGTGTCTCCCTCTCTCTCTGCACCTCCCCCGCATGCTTGCTCGCTCTCTCTCAAAAATAAACATTAAACCAGTTTTAAAAAATCAATTAATATTTGTTTATCCTCCATGTGCCAACAACTCTGCTAGGTGTTTTCACAAATGTTATCCATTGAGTCCTTGTTCTAAGCCTATGATGTAGTCATATTTTATTCCCATTTTACAGATGAGAAAGTTGAGGCTCAGAGACATGAAGCACAAGTCATTAAGGGCTACAGACAGCAAACAGTCTGGCATCCACTTGCTGCAACTACAAGTGCAGTGAGGCTTCTCTGCTCCCAAGAGAGTCTCCTTTCCAGAATATTACCGACGATATTCAAGCAAGGCGATACTACAGAAGAGGACACACCAGACGTTTTGCCCATGCTTCAGGCTTGGGTCTGCCACTCATTGCTCATTAGTGGACAAATGACTTCCTTTTCCGAGCTTTTTCCTCATCTTTAAAAACAGCATGATACTACCTCTCCCACTGCTATTCATGTTTAATTAGAGAATTAGGTAAAATGTCTACCATGTATTCTGTTTCTATTCCATTCTAACGACCAAAACGGCCCATGAAACACCCATTATAAAATCAAGATACCTAGAGAGACTCCTTCAGGAGGAATTATCTGCTCTGAAGGCACACTGCTGTTTGCATGGTTCATCCACCTCATCCCTTACTAATCCATCACCTCCTCCCTGAGCACTGTGCTGGCACGAGGGCCTCAAAAGGACCAGAGCAGAGCATCAAAGACACTGTGGTCCCTGCCCTTGAGGAGTCTGCTGAGAGGCAGTGCACAGAACACATGTGCTCAGTGATTCCTGGCCTGTGTTTGGTGATGGCCACCATGGCTCCCAGGCATATTCGTGCCACACCCCCACCTGCCATTGGGCTGATTTCCTGCTTTCCTCTTGGAATGTCAGTCTCTCTCTCCACTCCTGACACTAGGACCTCTAGAAACCTACATTGCCAGTTCTACCCACCATATACCTTTCTTCTCTGCCACAGAGGCTACAGAGGACTTCGGTGCCCATGGAGTCTCTGACAATGGGAAAAGTCAAGGGCTTGATCTCTTGCCAAGGGTGATCCCCTACCTGTGGGTCACCTCACTCATCTTTGTGTCACTTCACTTAGTACAGATTTCGTGAGCAGTGTGTCCTGTTCACATGGATGATATGTGATGGAAGCGTCTAAACAATAGGTTCTGAATGAGTCTGTCAACACTTGGGCATAGTCTTGAGCACCCCATAAGAGGCAAATTCCTCCAGCATTCCCTTTCTTCATGGTAACTCCCCAAGACCAACCAGTCCTCCCCTCAATGCTATGAAGCATTAAGAGTCTGCACTGTGTATAAAGTCCTGTGCTCTGGGCTGGGAACCCACTGGGTAATAAGGCTAACACATCCTCAGTCTGACGGGGCTTATAGCACGCTGGGAACATCATCAAATATCACAGGACTGAGTCACAGCAGGGGAAAAAAGTGAATGAGCCTATCATCAGCAGGTTCAAACACATGGCAGAACAGAAGGTAGCTAAGCAGTGAGGGGCTCAAGGGGAAGTGAAGGGAAGCCCAAGGCTATATGTGATCTTCGTAGGCCAGTCTGGTTTTGGAATGTCCCCTCATATCATATTAAGATGCACATACATTCTACCTCCAACATTAAGGGTAATATTTTTGTCATAAAATTATCTTGAAAAATTTAAAAAAATAATTTTGCTTTCCATATTAGTTGACTCCCAGCAACTGAGTAAGTTATCAACACCTGTGGTTTCTCCAATTACTTTGTTCCTTTGAGAATTGATCTGTGAGAAAAGCTAATCTATAGTTTATCCTTAAGCATAATGAAACTTTTGGACAGTAAATCTGACTATAAATTATATTTACATTATATATAAGTATATATAAAATAAGCATGCAGATATATTTCTTACATATGTCATGAAATGCTGATTAGCTTTTTTTTTTTTTTTTTTTTTTTACAGTTTGCCTTACATATCTGTGAGTCAATAAATTGCTTTACTATGTGTTCAAACATTTCTGTAAGCCCTGAAATCTCCTGGCCACAGTGTCTAAAGACAAAGACCCTAGAGAGGGGGAGGGCAGACAGAGGAGGTTGAGAAAGCTAGTGAAGGGTCTTGAATGGCAGGGAGGCTATGGATGCTACTCCAAGGGTGAGAGGGGTTCATGAGAATTAGAGAAGATAGATGGCCTGATGTGCTTCGAAATGGCCACACTGGCTGTCCTTTAGAGGATGGTGAGGGCGTGTGGTGGAGAGAAGTAGGACTATAAGCAGGGACAGGAAAGAGAAGGCTGGCAGATAGGTCCAGGAGAGATGTGATCTCCCTTGGGATGTAATTCCAGAAAGCATGAGGCTATTCATATCAAAGGGTTTCTATGGAGATGGGGTATGGGCACACAAAAGAGTGTTACCTTTACAGACTGCTCTCGGTCCAACATACCCAGGCAACACCAGCTGTCCATAATCACCACCTTTCTCAGATACCTATTAAGTTCTGGGCTCTTGAATGACTCCTTACACATATATGTTCTTTCAAGCCTCACCACGGCCCAAGAAGATGAAGGCTACTATTTATAAATGAATTCTCAGATGAGGAAATGAAGGTCCAGAGGAGTTTAGTAACTTGCTCAAAGTCACACAGCTAGTTAAGTAGTGAGATCAGAGTCTGAACTGGGAAAATCATACTTTCTCCACAATGCCCTTTTGCATCCAAAATCCACAAATATCAGGGCAAGAATATCAGTATTCTTAACACTGAAGAAAGATTTATAGACAACCTCTAATGGTACTAATGCTCTATACATTTAAAGTCATTTAATCATCATGAGACTGTGACTCCAGCATGACAATCCAATGGATCCAACGATGTCATTTTGTATTTGATCCTAGTGGCAATGGGGTCCATACATGCCTCTCCCACCCTGACAGGGTCTATTGAAAAGGAATAAAAATGGGAAGACACAGAAGTAGCAAGATGAAATTACATGTAAAAATACAACACAGTGTGCCAGGAAAAGAAAAGAACAGAAAAGAAAAGAATAATCTGCCTTGGAAATTTACCAGGATTCAAAACCTAGTAAGACAAAGATTGGTAACAGGCATAAAACCCAATGTGATACCTGAATGAACTGAGGCAGCACAGACTGTCAGGTCACGTATGTGGATGGGAGACTAAAGTTCAAGAGGGAGCAGCTCTAAGGGATAAATAGGGAAAATGCAGTTTTGTGGCTGATTGCATGGGACAGCAGAGTGGGGACAGGAAGACTCCGGGTACTGGAACAGGGTAGGCAGGCTGCTGTTTATCAAACAGAGATGGGTTGTTTCTGGTGTTCAACCTGTAGGACTGAGGTAGGAATAAGACGGGTAGGAAGAGAAGTTAGGTGTATAGATCTGAAGCTCAGAAGAGAGATGGCAATGGGTAGCTCATTGAAGCCAGGGGAACAGGTAAATCTATCCAGGGAGACTACTGTGTAATGAAAAAAGAACCAGTCAGAAGGACAGAACCCTAAGAAACACCAAATATAGAAATCGGAGATGAGAATCAATGGACATATGATCCTATAAGCAGGTCCTCAATGTGCATGAGCTGGATAGAGTTTTTATTTGAAAAACAGAGCTCACAGTGCAGGATTCAGGAGGTAAAGATACAAATCCTTTCTACTGGCCCAGGTAAGATGGGAGTTTTCTAGGGTATGAAGGCATGGGCCATGCCTTAAGAGGATAAACAGGTGAGGTAAGATAGGAATGCCCTAAGGAAAATGGAGGAATGGCTATGGAGGGGAAAATGTCAGGTGATAAAAATTCAGAGCCCGCCTAAGCTAAGCCTAAAGAAAGATAACGCGCAAATATTTGACACGTGTTAAGGCCAACGAGGGAGAGAATTGATTCTGCTCCAAACAGAGGGCTGTGACTTGTGAGTAATGATAAGAAATAAAAGCCATTGATTATCAGCTGCAAACACCAAACCACTTGTTTGCAGAGTTATTGTCTCAGGGAAATGGAGAAGAATAAAAAGGGAATGAAGACTTGTAATAGCCACAGATGAGCATGTCCAAGTAAACAAAGCTGCTCCTGTGCTGTTGAGGGCGGGGTGTAAACCGACCCAGTTTTTGAAGAACCATTTCAAAATCTTGAAAATGCTCACTGATCCAGCAACGACCCTTCCAGGTATGTATGTATGTATTTATATATTCTAGAAAAAATATTAGATGTGTGCACAAATTATAGTCTACAAAGATATTAATTGTAATTTTTGAAAAATTAGAAAAGACCGGGTGCCTGGGTGGCTCAGTCGGTTATGTGTCAGACTTCGGCTCAGGTCATGATCTCATAATTTGTGAGTTTGAGCCCCGCATCGGGCTCTGTGCTGACAGCTCGGAGCCTGGAGCCTGGAGCCTGTTTCATACTGTGTCTCCACCTCTGTCTGCCCCTCCCCTGCTCGCACTCTGTCTCTGTCTCTCTTTCTCTCTCTCTCTCCCCGCTCAAAAAACAAACGTTAAAAAATTTTTTTAAAGAATTAGAAAAGACCTAGATGTCCAGAAATAAAATACAATTGATGGTGCATCCATATAAGAGCATCTTAAGACATTAATCAAAGCAACAGTTCCACCTTCTCACCCGTTTCGCCTATATCCTATGCCACTCTGGCTTCTGCGTCTTCATACCCCTCAATAGCTGCTCCCGTGAAGTCACCAGTGACCACCAGGTTACCAAATCCAAGGGGACCCTGTTAGAGTACAGCTTACTGGACTTTCAGACAGTGGACAACTTCCCCCACCCACAGTTTTGCTGCTGCTTCCCCGACAGCACCACGTTTTCTTCACATTCTGCTTTGCTAGCTAGCTGCCTCTGCGATCCAGCCTCACCGTGGTGGCCATCCTCAGGGCTCACTTCTGTCGTACCCACACACACTATCTAGGTCGATCACATTTACACCACCGCTTTGTGGGGAAAAATCTGTGCTTCCATGGAAAACTAGGTATTGTCTATGGCGCAAGCTTCCTTGTTATCTGATTCAGACTCTAAAGGAGCTATTTGACAGGGCTGCAAATTGTAGCTAACTGACCACAATGCAGAACAATTTGTCTATACACATGCAAATGGTTCTGTCAGAGGGAGGGACAATCCTCCTCTTCCTCCCAAAGGGGAGGGAGAAAGCCAATTTTGCCCCTATTTGCATAGTTGTGTCAATATTCCTAATCTATAAATGTTCTGAGTTTTGGATTTGCCCCTGTACTGACTGTGACACCTTACCAATTCCTTGTAAATGAATTAAATACAACCAGGTTCCTATTTATAGATCTATGAGAATTATGATTTTATCTTTTCTTGAAAATTATCTTTTAACAGTTTTAAAGAATATCTAGAACCAAAGAATCCAAATGTATATTCCCATTCCTGACCACCTTCCCACCTTACTGATCTGTGTATACGTATAATTGGTTCTCACTGTTTGTAATAGTTCTATAAAGTTGCACTGAATTAGCAAATGCTCGACCATTGTTCCTAGGGGAGCCTCTTATACAACCTTTCCAACAACCAGTGAAAACACCACCCTGTTATTTATTTATTTGTTTGTTTTATAAGCTATAATACATAACTGTTATATATTTATATATAACTAAACTATATATGAACTATAGATAAATATAACTATAGTTAATTCATTAGCATTGAACTCACAGCCAACAGCACTAGAACTCATGCCTGAACAAAGCTGACCTAACACACGTATTTTCTCCATAAGGCACATCATAGCCTTCTTGCTCTTAGTAAGCCTTCTTGCTCTTAGTATCACCAGGCAGCACTTTAGCACGACGCTCAGGGGCCATTTTAAACAGCAAAACCGCCCACAAAAATCACAAAAATGGGAAAATGAGGGCACTAAATAGACCACAAAAAAAGGTAATTTATTTACCAGAGGGGGTGTAGAAGAAGAAGGCAGAGCATCACCTTGTTTGACCTCAGTCTGGAATGTAAATTTTTCAAAACTCCACGCATGTCTGAGAATGACCATGGAACTCACGAGCGGTAATTCTGGTGTCACAGATACAGTTTAGCGAGTAAATGAATGTGCAAATACAGAATCCACAAATAATGAAGACGGACTGTATTTCTGTATCCATATTAAATGTGTGTCCCTCCCAACAGTCTTCAGGATCCATAAAAACCATATCTATTTTATTCATCATGCCACACTCTTAGTACAAAGTTCCATACTTGATGCATGAAGCTATTCCATACGTATTTATACTAACTTAAGCTAAAAAAAAAAAAAAAAAGTAAATACACGAGAAAATATTCATTACACACTGTTAAATAAAGAAATAGGTTATAGACAAAATATATACATATTGGTTCAAGTTTGTGCAAGGAGTTGTACATTTGAAAAAGAAAAAAACAATAAGCGCCTGGGTAGTTCAGTTGGTTAAGCGTCTGACTTCAGCTCAGGTCATGGTCTCATGGTTTGTGGGTTCGAGCCCCTCATTGAGTTCTGTGCTGACAGCTCAGAGCTTGGAGTCTACTTCAGATTCTGTGCCTCCCTCTCTCTCTGCCCCTCACATGCTCACACGCTCTCTCTCCCTAAAACACAAACGTTAAAAAATATAATAAAAAAAGATAAAAAGAAAAAAGAAAACCCAACAACCCGATTTGAAGGATCATCCCAAAATTTGTAGTAGTTATCTCTGAGTGCTGGCATTTATTCTTTTTTAGGGTTTTATCCAAAATTAAAATGATGAAAACTATTTCTTTCATTATCACTGCAAAATGCCATCAAAAAGTGACCACCCGCTTTAACTTTCTCACCATGTTCAGTGGAAGCCGGAAGCACAGGCATCAGAGTCTCCCTAACTGGGGAGCACATGTTCTGGTCAGCATCTCCAGCCTGCTCACGTGACAGGCTTCATAGCTCACTCCTCAGGGCCAGCACTCTCCTACATCATTGTCTTTCATCTGGTGTCTCTGAAAATACGTGGCCAGAATTAGGCATCATGCTCTTGCGATATTTTGTGTGGCATACCACAAGTGTCCTGATGCCCATTTATTCTGAACCCTAACTTCCCCACAATACGGAACATCATTACCTTGATAGCCACACCTAACTGAGCATGCACACCCATCCATTCTTCAAACTTCTGCACATGCTAGCCAAATCCTGGGGTGAAATCTTAAGCTTCTGTCCTCAGGGGGTTACAGTCTAGCAAAGCTCAGCACAGGGAGGTAGCCCTTTACTGTCTGTGAGAGGCCTTTAAATGTCTAAGCTGCCGTGGCTTTGATCAAATGCTTTGGGGTGGGTACAGTAGTCAAGGACACGTACTGACTGTAAAAGGCAATTAAGGGTCACATTATTGACTTCTTTCTTCTTGGGGATATTCCTCTGGGCTCAATTTTATTGTGTTTAGTTCATATACCATCCCATATAAACTAGTCTGAACCAAGTTTAAATGGATTTGCTGCTTAACCTTCAAATAAAAAAAAAAACAAAACATTTAATTAATTAGAACCGGTCTCCTCTGCCCATCCCCTCCACCTTTCTGCCAAGCCATGTGTTTAATCCAATATTCACAACACTTAGAAACCTTCTGTAGTGGCCAGAGGGCAGGAGTCTGGAGGGCTTGGGGTCAGAAGATGTGATTTCACAGACATCTCAAGATTTGAGATTTAAGGAAGGTCACCTAACTCCTGAGAGCCTCCGTGTCCTCCAGTGTAAACTGGGGCAATCATCCAGGTTAGTCTCAGTCACAGTGAAGACCTACAGAGATGCTATAAAAGCTTTAGAAAGACAGCACTCTAATGGACTTGCAAACAGAGGTGGTGCTGGCCACTTGGGCAGGGCGGAAGCTTTCCTCCCAAAATGAGCTTCCCTAACGGTGGTCTGGCCGTCTGCTCAGCCACTAGGTCAGGTCAGGGGATTCAAAGTTAGGGCCCTCACTCTGATAGGCATTCTTTGGTGATTTTTTTGGGTCAGGCTCCCAGCTTCCCTTCCTTCTCTTTCTCTAAAGAATTCCTCATCCCGTCTACCCAGTCCCTCACTGTGTGGGACACCCTAAGCTTTTTCCACCAGTGGTGTTGGAATGAAAGGTCACACAAATGTAAACCAAGCTGAAAACTCACCGTGTAGCAAAGACCAAAATAAACTGATTAAGGAGTTAAATGTAGAACACGAGACTATTAAAAATGCCAACTTGGTAACAGCTTTTTTATTGCTGAGTGATGATGCCATGTTGGGTCATTTAAATTTTTATCAATCTTTCTGACTTTCCAAAGTTTCCACAGTGCACATGTATATCTTCCCAACATGCATTCAACACCTATTGAGTGAGTGCCTACTATGTGCCAGGCAGGGTGTAAGGCAGTAACGACCAGAAGAGAAGAGGGTACTGTCCTCAGGGAGTGCACAGTCTAATGGAAAGGACATGCAATAAACAAAGACACACAAACAATCAGATGATTACAAATCGAGTAAGTTCTGTGAAGAGTGTTATTAATGGTTAGAAAGGGGGGCACCTGGGTGGCTCAGTTAGTTAAGTGTCCAACTTCAGCTCGGGTCATGACCTCACAGTTGGTGAGTTCAAGCCCCGAGTCCGGCTCTGTGCTGACAGCTCAGAGCCTGGAGCCTGCTTCGGATTCTGTGTCTCCCTCTCTCTGCCCCTTTCCCGCTTGCACTCTCTCTCAAAAATAAACAAACATTAAAAAAAATTCTAATAAAAAATGGTTATAATGGCAAGTAGAAAGGAGCCTAACTGAGATCAGGACATTAAGCAAGGTCTCCCTGTGAAGTAAGCTTTAAAGGAACCCGGAAAGGAGGATGGTGGGGGGTGGGGGGGGGGGGCCAGGCAAGGGAAAGGTGGGGAGTGAGTTCCAGGGAGAGGGAGCAGCTTGTGCAAAGGCTGGGGGCAGGCAAGAGCTTGGCCACTGTGCTTTTGAGGAACAGAATAAAGCCCAGAGTGGCGGCTGCCACATATGAGGCAGGCTGAGGAGAACGCGGAAGCAGAGATTGTAGACAGACTTGAAATACCACTTCATGCCTGTGAAATTGGCAAATTAAAAAAAAAAAAATCATGGTAACACAATTCTGCCAAGGTTACACTGAAAGTGCTCATATCATTATGAAAGAGCACAGTTACTTCACTGAAAGCCATCTGTGAAATGTAGCAGAAGCCATAAGGATGTCTCTACCTTTTAATACCTCAACTCCTTACAATGTAGTCTGAGAAAATAATTCAAGCAGAAGACTACAGGCCAGGAGAGGACGATACTTTGGAAACACCCAAATATCCAACAATACAGGCATCGTTTAGCAAGCTACTGTAATTAGACTCTGAGGAACACGATGAGCCATTAAAACAATATTGAAAATTCCTTAAGAACCTATAAAATATTAACTTATGGTGCTGAGTGAAAGGAGAGGGCTATAAATGGCACATGGGGCATAATTATATGGTAAGAATGGGATCAGTGATTGAAAGGGAATATGCACTAGCAAAAAAAAAAGATATTAATTGGTATATGGGATAGAAGTTCTATTTTCAAAAATTCGCTTTGGTGTCAAGACTACTTCATGTTTTTCAAGGATGAAGATCAAGGTCAATGAAGGAAGGACAGCAGTAACCCCCACAGCAGCCCTGGACCCAGCTGGGAAAAGGGCTCACAGGAAGAGTTGCACATGGCTCTAGTAATTCAAGGCATCCCCAACTAGGGAAATCTATATGGCAATGGCGGATGGGCAACAATTCCCTGCTGGGTCCTCAAAGACACCCCAGCTTCCACTCTCAGCTCCTGTCACAGCTCTCCTTAAGCACCTCAGAACGACAGCAGGTCAAGACAATGCTGTGTGTGATGTAGAAACCATGACTGACACTGGCTTCTGTCTCTTGTGACGTGTAGTCAATCCCTTTGGGAGCACAGCAAGAGGCTAACTTCGCCCCCTTGAACCCACTGCAGTGAAGGTGTTAGGAGTTACTGGCTAGGAGGGCCTGGAGAGGGAGAGAGAAAGTCTGTCTCTCGGTGTTAAATTGAAAAAGCTCACATTTACTAAACACCTACTACATTCTGGGCATTGTGCCAAGCACTTACAGTTATATACCCAAGTGGGTAAGAGCAAGAATTAGAGTCAGAATCCAGGGCCTCTATCCTTAGTCACTTCCCAATTGTTGTGACTTGCAATCAAGTACTTTGTGGGTTGCAAGCAGATTCAGTGAGTAATTAGTCATCATTAATACCAATGGCCCCAATTTCTATTCAGTGAGGTCAGCAATATTATCCCCATTTAACAGGGAAAATGGCTCAGAGAAGTTAAGCAAATTGCCCAAAGCTACCCAGCATCCTAATGACAGAACCTGGATTCTAACTCAGATGGGGCTAATTTGACTGTCCCTGGTTCCATCTATACATGACATAAAGCCGTGTTCACATTCCAGGGTTCAGCAGGCGTGCAACTGTTCCTGTACCTTCCAAGAATGTCAACGATGCACTAACTATGATAAAAATAACCTCTCACATTTATATAGAGTACTTTACAATTTATAACAATCTTTCACATCCACACTTGACTCTGAGAGGGAAACCTACTTTCCAGTTATATACATTTTATACAACATAGCAAAACAAAGAGAAAATGTTTACAGTGGCCCACAATCTTTTTAAAGGTATATATTTATATGTATATACATGAATATATGTGTATATATATATATGTATATATATATATATATGGCACATACATATAAATATATACTACATATATGGTGTGTCCGTGCACGCATAGGAGTACAGATAAATTAAAATACCTTCTTCTTAAGGGAATGTTGTTCTCATTACAAGAAAGGATTTGATCTCAGCATCAGTCGCCCTCCCCACACTCCTTTTGAGTATTCAACTCAATGCAAAAGATGTGCAAAGAAAGGCCTGGAGCTGAAGCCCGAATCAATCTGGGGACAGTGGAACTGCTCTGGAGGGAGAAGACTTTGCATTACCTATGTGATCCAGGAGGGAGAGGAGAAGGTAAAAAATCCCTGCCAACTGTAAGGACCTTTAAGTCTGCAGAAGGACTGCAAGTTGTTTGCTGGCAGCATAGCAATGCAAACCCTTGTCTGTGTCCCACCGAACACAGAGCAGTTCTGCTGCAGGAAACAACCCTGTGTTCCTGCAGCTTTCGGAGAGTGGTGGAGAGGGGCCAGCTCCACACTGGGTCCAGTTGGGACAGCCAGGAGAAACAGAGCAATGTTCTAGAACTCAGGGCAGGCAGTGAACAGGGGCCACGTGCGCTCCCCCTGGAGATGTAGGGGGCAGGATCTGGAATGGGGAATTCTGGTCAATACTTCACAGCTCTGCTGATAAACTCACTAGCTCATGGGTCTATGTATCTATATTTCAAAAAACTGGGGCAGTAATTACATACACAATTCTGCAAGCTGACTTTTGTTGTTGTTGTTTTTAACTTATCAGAGCATGAACACTGACCCATGCCATTAGATACTCTATGAAAAACATGGTTTGTAATACCAGCATAGAATTCCACTGTTCACACACACACAAATTTATTTACCTATGCTCTTACTGTTGTGGCACTGAAGTGATTTCCAAGTTTTGCCCTTGTAAATAATGCAGTGATGACCTCCATGTATACAACTCCTTCTGTGAAGCTCTGATTATTTTGTTAGGAAAAAAAATTAGTGAATTGTCTTCTAAATACGCTGTGCCACTTAACCCACTTGCAGAAATGCCTGTAAAAGACTGCTTTCACTGCTCCTTGCCAACGCTGGTTTTTACCAGTGAAAAATAGGTATGTTTTGGTAATCTTACAGGTTAAAAGTGCATTTATTAGATTATCTGTGACACTAGACATGTTAAATTTGTTCTTCACCATTCACATTTTGCTTGACAATTACCTGTCAATATTTTTTAGCCTTTTTTTCTATCACGTGACATTTTTATCAACTTGTTAGAGCTCTTTTTATGTGAGAATATTATCCCTTTCTTCTAAATTCTGTTGTCTTTTCCCATATCCAGCTTACCTATTTGTTTTTTGAATTTTGTTAATACAGTAGAGAAGCTGTTCTTTTCCTTTTCTTTTTACATAGTAAGATTCGACTCAGGGGTTTATTTATTTGCTCTTAATGAGCTGAAAGTCCTTCCGAAGAAAAGAACAATATTTTCTTCTGGTTCTTCCTTTTTTCTGATTTTAATTTAAGTTCTTAATCGATCCAGGATTTATTTAGCGTATCATAATATACATGCAACACATTCTATTTTTTCCAAATTATTAACCAATTACAAATATACTATTTGTTAAGCAATTCTCCATTCATATAAATTTTAATAGCTAGTTTCACTCTATACTGGATTATTCTCTGGGCTTCAATTATTATAGCTATAATAAATGTTGATATTTCACAATGAAATGTCCCCCCACACCACTTTTTTAAACTGTTCTCCATTACTTTCTCCTCTATATTATTTCAGATCAATTTTGAAATCACTGTCAAGTTCCAGAAGGACTCCCATTAGGGTTTTGATTGCAATTGCATTAAACCCATAAATTAATTTGGGGAGAACGGATATCCCCACAATATTAAATTTGCTAATCCAACTACATGATATACCTCTCCATTTATTCAAGTCTTGCTTTATCTTCCTCAGAAAAGTTTTGCAGGGGTTTATGTTTTCATACGTAGTTGCAATATGTTTCTTGGTTTCCTCCTAAGTATTTATGTTTTAATTGCATTTGAGAACAGGATACGTTTTATTATATTTTCATGTGGTTATTACTAGCATACGGCTATTGCTTTTTGTTTATTTGCTTTGTGTCTGACCATAATACTGAAATCTCTTAATAATCCTAATACCTTTTTTTTTCTTGGTTTAGTTTATTCTCTTAGGCTTTGATGCTGTAAGAGTATTTGCTCCTAGAAATAGTAATTCTAAAAAAGTGACTTTCCATTCCTGGCTTACTAAGTAAGAATTCTGATCGGTAATGAAGACCGATTTCTTTCAAATTATTTTTCAGCCTCTCTGGAGATCATATGGTTTGTATCCTTTGACTTATTGATATGAGGTATTATATGAATAGCTTTTCCAGCATTCAACATTTTTCATCAGTGCCTTTCTAGAATAAACCCAACTTGGTCATGGTGCCTTCTGCTTTCATAATGATGCTGGATGCTGGCGGTCATAGAGCTTTGTAGCTATGTACTTACACACTCAGTTCCCAGCCAGGCCACCTGGTCAGGTATAAGGCCTTGGGTAAGTCACTTACCTCCCAGATGATGGAGGAAATCATGGCCCCTCCACTAGGCTGCTGCAAGAATTACAAGTAAAATCCTCCAAACAACCTCAATGTTATGGGCCTTGTATATCATAGATACTCAAACTGGGTAGCTGTTGTTTTCATTACTATGAAACAAAGGAAACACACTTTCTTGGTATTGTTATCTCAAGGTCTTCCCAGGTATAGGAATGAGTGACCTCCAGCTGTAACATATTTGGGAGTTACTTTTTTAATCCAGAAAGTCTGATAAACAAAAAAACCAAAGATATTAGATTTAATTATCATTAACACTACCTCTCTGTGGCTTTTTCTTATCTCAACTTTCAAGGTAAGGAGGAATCAAGGAGTATTTATTTCCCCAGGAAGGTCTGTTGGCTTACTATACTTCACCTTCTGAGCCCTAGTTCTCTAGGGATCATGGGGGAGCAAAACAATCTAAACCTAACAATGTTTTACAGGGTTTTTCTTGTTACTTTGGAATTTCACCCAAGGCTACAGAACCAGAAAGAGTAAGGAGTAAGTATGGCCGCCTCCTGCAGAGAACCTGAGGCACTTCCAGATGTCCTCCTCAGGTCCTCAGGGGCTGGAAGAGGCACCCAACTGGACCCTCCCTCCTCTCTTCAACACCAGGCTCAACCCACACAGCAAGGAGGCTGGGTGGATTGGGAGGAGAGAGTCTTGGAACCTGTAAACAGGTGTAGGGAAGAAGGCTTTAGCTTTCCAACTCATCTTCCCGAAGCCAAGGGAGGAGTTCCATGGTAGCCACCTGTAGACATTGTGTACATAGAGGGAAGGAGGGGAGAGGGTCTGCAAGAAGAGGAAGGGGACATATCATGTCCCAGCAGATGCCTGCTCACGTGCAGACACCCCCTGGCTCATGTAGCAGCTCCTGAACCAGGTATGGTGAGAGCAGGCTTTCTCTCTCTTCAATCCCTCCTCTTTCCTCCATGGTCCTATGCTCCAGGGGAGGAAGGAGGCACAGAAGCAGCTAAAAAGGCAGGGAAGGAAAGGGAAGTGGAAGAGCAATGAGCACCCCTTCTCCAAATAATTTTGCACAGGTGGTTGTCGTAACCATCTTTTGTGGGTGCCTTCAGTCTGGGCTCACCTGCACGACTCTGGCAACCATGTCCCTTTGAGCATGGTGTGGCATGCACGGAAGACCCTCCTTCCCTAGTCTGTCACAGTGCTGGAGGTTTCCCCGGTGGTCTTCAGATTCTGCTTTGGTTCTAGGTAGGATGGTGATCTGCCTGCTATTGGCTGATCTTGCTGTGCCTCCCTCAGACTCATGGGTAATCTCACCAGGATTATGACAGGGCAGAGATAGGAGTTAGAAGTCTGTGCTCACACCACCATCCTGCTCAGAAGGAAGTTCCATTTGCTTTTAATCTAGACCCCTTCTAATCTAATCTCAGACCAGGTTATGCTACCTGTGCATTGATGCTGAGGCTTACAAAAATTTTCTTTTAATGGCCTGGAGTGCCTGGCTGGCTCAGTCAGTTAAGCGTCCAACTCTTGGTTTTGGCTCAGGTCATGATCTCATGGTTTTGTGAGTTCAAGCCCCATGTCAGGCTCTGGGCTGCTAACACAGAGCCTGCTTGGGATTCTCTCTCTACCCCTCTCTCTCTCTGCCCCTCCCCCACTCACGCTGTCTCTCTCTCTCTCTCAAAATAAATTAAAAAAAAATTTAAAAAGGCCTTACAATGCTAGTTACATAGCTTTGTTCTGTTTTCTAGACTCTCAATTTCTCTTTCTCTCTTGCTGTCCCTCCACTCTGCCCTAGAACTGGATGCTGGACTGAAAACATAGAGCCCGCCTAAGGATGCTCACTGAAGACAGTCAGGACTCACCTCCGCTCCCTGTTCATAAGTCCTCATGCTCATAAGCCTTGGCTTCCCAGGAAAGAAAGGGGTCTGGATAACATGCTTCTCTCTCCTACGTAGGACTTAGATTAATCAGAAAAAGAGCAACTCCTATCTCCGCCCCTGACCTCATCATCAGGTATCACTGTAGCCACACATCAATGAACCCAGAACACCTGCAAAGCCATTGTTCACCATCTTCCCAGGAGCTTAGGGCTTCGGCACTAATCCACCACTGTCTGAGCAAGTAAAGACAATGGCACTAGAGCAGTCTTTTTACAACAGGGTCCATCACACCATCAGTTTAGATTCCGACACCCTCTTCCTAGGCCGGAGACATTTTTTGTTTTTTGTTTTCTTCCAAATAATGTTCCTTAAGGGGCTTCTATGTTTTGGATTCTCTGCTAGGCTTATAACTTATCTCACTGAGGCTTCGCCACAAAACAGTGTATCATAATCTCCTGTAAATGGAAGAAACGAAACAGAGACACAGACAGATGCACTGTCATCCAGATACAAGTGCCACCTTGAAATAAAAACCAGATTCTTTTTGGCTCTAAAGCCCCTATTCTTCTCACTAAATTCTAATAACTACTCTTACTTCATTGAGCTCAGCAATTTGAATTTCTCCTTTCTATTTCCTTAGAGAAAAGAGACAGACACCTATCACTTCAAGTAGGAATCCATAAATATGTGAATAAAATATAATGTGCAATCAAACCTCAGGTGGAGGGAATACTAAGTGAGCCCTCCAAAGCAGCAGTATTGCACATTTCTGGCTGTACAAAGTCACTTTTCATTTGGAAAACCTAAATTCGGCAATACCACAATGAAGTGGGTACCCAGGCAATGGGGCCTTTAATTTACAGGGAGCAAGCAATCACAGGGAACTTCTGATCACCTGGCATGCTAGATTGTGGATTTGTGATTCCACAACTGCAAAGTGATGGTTACTGCCAGAGTCTGGCTCAAGCAGGACCTTTAAGGATAAGGGGAGGAGATTTCCAGAGCACAAGAGAGCTAAATTTGGGTTGCTTAAGACCTGTTTCTGAGATAAGGAGGAATAGGTCTCTTGAGAGTAAAACCAGATCCATACACAAGTGGGTGTGGCATGGAGGCAGATCTGGGTGACAATGAGGGAGAATGTCTTTTGTCTAATGCTGGGTGATAGCTTGAAGGCATCAACAAGCAGGTGCATGGCCCATTAAAAGTGGTACCTGCAGAAAAGATGAACTGGACCAGTGTGGTGTCCACACCTCTCATCATCTCACTGGCCTTCCCCTATTGCTGACCCTGGTCCCCATTCTCAATGCTGTTGACCTTGGTTCTCCTCATGGAATCCAGATAGTTGATGCTAGCAGCCTCTGCTCTTTTAAACCTACATGATATTCTGTTTCCACATAGGACCCCAGCCAGAGTTTTATGATAACCAGACCAATATTAGATAGAGAGTAATAGTAACCACCCAGGATCCCCAGCAGTTAGAAGGTCTGCTATGGGAGCGCATGATCTTCCCATCAGAGATAGCATTCAAGGTGAGGCTGGGTGGGCACCAGACAAGCTCCTAGGACCCAACTAGTATCCATGGATGTCTGCTGTTGGGGATGTGCCAGAGAAAACCACCCACTGTTCTAGATAAGAAAACGTCTGAGAGTCTAGATTATGACCATCGTGTTCTGAAATAGGATTTCCTGTGAGATGATGAACAACAAAAGAAAATGGTACACCCATTCACATGCTAGTCAGTCCAGAGAAACGGACATGTCAGATTTCCTGCTTTAACAATTCACAACCACAAGAGCAACAAGTAATAATTCATTTTATTACAGGCATCTAAAGAGTATTTGGAGCTTTTCAAAGAACTCTGATGTAAATTATCACATATGCACCTCACGCCTGTATCTCAGGAAGGATGGCAGATGATTAAAGAGAGCAAAAGAACAAAACGATGAATGAAAAAAATAAATGAATGGGGCATCTCAAGGGAATAGTATGAAGAAAGAAAATTAAACTGCTTTCATTGGTACTAAGGAGTCCCTTTGATTCTAAAATGCAGATGCAATCAGGTAGTTCTCAGGGAAGATGAAGGGGTACCCTGCTGGTCCCTCCTGGGCTCCAGGCTTCCATATGCCATCACCTGCTATGCATCTTTATCTCAAACACAACATATGCAAACCTCAACTCATTCTCTCGTCCCTAACCCATCTATTGTGTCTTGCATCTCGCCCAACAGTTCCACCACTCACCTCCCAGCCATCCAAACCAGAAGCCATAGAGTATCATCTTTGGCCCTCTTCTCTCACCCCTACATTCCCTGTGTGATAGTCTGTCCAGGTTCTGGCATCACTGGCTAACAGTCTTGCTCTGAACTCGAGACTATTGAGCTAGGATGGTGCTTTGCAGCCAAACTCTTGAAAATGTCCACCTGTAAAGGTGTGACCCCGTTCCTGATGCACCAAGGATATACCCGGCAAGTGATCTGTCAGACCTAGCAGACCCGGAATACATCCACACCTGCCCTTGCTGAATTGTCCCCCAGGTATCTTCCTGAGCTACACCCATGCTTTAGCCTGAGCGCCTGCTTTAAGCCTTTGCCACCAATGCCTAGAACAGAGCTTGGCCCAGGGAAGGAGCTCAGTAGATGTTTGCAGAAAAGGCCTACAGCCTCCGTGGACTGACTAGACCATGCAGCTGTTCTCCATAGTTGCCAGTCTCCCTACCACGCAAACCCACCCTCAAGAGGACATGTAGACAGGAAACCCCATCAAAGCATGTGATGGGGAATTCCTTGAGCCAAGAGACTTAGCTCTAAGCACTGAATTGATTTGCAGTCTTGGGCTGATGATGCTGTACCTTAGCCTTCCTCCCATTTACCTCTCAGAGCTGCTTCAAGGATCAAGCAACATAGTGGGCACACCACCAAAGTGGCACGTAGGTGTGGCACAGCGTATCAGTGATTCCTCAATGTGGGTATGCCTCAGCATCACTCAGAGGGCTCCTTAAAGCATAGATTTCTGGGCTCCACTCCCAGAATTTCTGCATCATTAGGTCAGGGCTGAGGCCTGAGAATATGCATTTCTAACAAGTTCCCAGGTGATGCTGATGGTCCAGGGACTAAACTCTGTGAACCAGTGTGCCAGACCATTTTAAGAGCACTGCCTTTCCCCACCGACCTGGTTTTTCTCCCTGAAGTATGCTATTTCAATATTCGACTTTATGTTTATGTTTTACCCTTTTTGCTGTTTTGCTGGAATCTTAACATAGTCTGTAAATTCCTCTGGGCAGAAATCATACCTTCCACACTCCACATTCTCTCATTTTCTGTTTTGCAAAATAATGAGTACATTTCCAGTGCGATTAATAATAGAAAAAGGAAGGGGGGGGGACCCACACTACCAACCCCAATAAACAGCTTCCACAAATGGATACCAGCCCTGGAATCCTCTTAAAAATTAATTATGAGGCAAAGAATATTCTACCATCAGTGGCAATGTGGGAAAGAAGATTATGTTCTTGATGACACATTTTGTAAAATGTGGGTTATTCAAGATTTTAGCTGTAACTTACTTAAACACCACCATTTTTTGAAATATAAAACCACAAACAGCATTTCAACTCATAATTTTTATAGTGATAGTCAGACAATTGTGTTTTCAACATGCAAAATCCATTACACAGTCGTGGCAACAGTTTGCAATAGATTGTAAATTTTTATTGAGATGATCATCTTCCGATTGAATTTCAAAATGTATTATATGATCATCAGCAAATACGTCCAGAGGGGCTGCTAAAGGACTTTCAGTATCATTTATAAAGATCAAAAACCCTGGAAACTCTTAGATTTACCCTGTGGAAAAAGAAAAGTCTCATTGGTAGGATCAAATCAATTACTTTTATGGATGAATATTGAATTGCAAAGCTGAGATAAGGTATTACCTGGTTTAATAACATAATCTTATGTCCTTTTAAAGTAGTAGGTTTCGTAATCAGGTTTCAATAAGGAATTTTGCGAAAGGCCCGCTTTTGAAAATAATCAAGAAAATGGCATTTCTATTTATTATAATGGTCCGACAACATCCAAAGGAATACTCCCAAGCAATGGGCATCCTCACTAACCTTGGGTTATAGACCACCCAGACGCACTACTGAGGTACGTAAGAGTGATTACAGTCAGTTCTGCTACAGCTCTTGTTCTGACAACTCACATGTGTTCCAACATGATTGACCTATTAGGGGACAATCTGAGCATAGCACGAATGTCACATTTGTTATGTGTGAGTCTGCACATAGAAACACTATTGAAGCAGAAAACTGCACTCAGCTCCACTGAGCCACGCGCGAGTACAGAGAACGTACCCCCCTCAAACATTGACCTGCTGCCTCTGTTCACAGCACGTGCTGTGAGCCCCAGGCACCCACAGCTGGTGTCATGACTTTCCATCACGTTCAGAAAGCCCTCTTCATCACCACCCCAGCTCACAGGCTGCAACCTGCTTCAAAAGCAAACCCGGGGTCTCTCTGCAAGGAAACACACTCTATGTACTGCAGTATTTATGCATATCCTAAGCCACTGACAGGTGTGAACTGTGTGACCAGTTTTACTATTTTCCTCTTTTTTTTTAATGTGTCATTGATGAAGTATGAGCGAAGTACCCTAATCCCATTTTCCCCCATAACCCTGATAGTCTTTATCGCATAACTTTCCATACTACAGTGATTTTCAGGGACGCGTATGTCGCATTATAGAACTAATTGTATTTTGTTTTTTTCTTCCATGGGGGTCGTTGTGCCGATGGGTCCTTCTCTCCCCACCCGGAACCCATCAGTGACTCTTCCTCCCTTGGAATCCAATGGCTCATGCTGCTGCTTCCCTGGTCCCCCCTGGCAGAACCCCGGCACTGTATTCCATGCCAATGGCACAGACTTCTCTATCTTTTCATTGGGGTGACCAATGATCAGTGGCATTAGAGTCAGAAGAACCTGAGTGCAAATCCTGACGGTGCCACTGGTTAATTCTACGACTTTGGACAAAAGGTTTTAAAATATAGAGTCTCTATTCCTTCATATATATGTGAGATAAAAGTACTTACATCAAATGGTTAAAGGGGGAAAAAACCACACTGAGTTCTTTTAACTTCTTGAGTTACATTCAGAGCTGTAACATCTCAGGAATACAGTCAGGGATAAAATCCTAGCCAATATCCCTTATTAGAAACACCATAGAAGCCTGGAGTTCCTGGGGATAGGATACAGTTGGTTCAAAAGAACCTTCTCAGACACAGTCCCAGCCACCAAATTCTTAAGCGACAAACCAAAAACCTCAGAGAAACTGGGGGAGGCACAAGTCCCCTGGGGTATACTGAGCCAGGAGCTTGGAGGGATATAGAATCCAGAGGACCCATGAAGGGACAGTCCCAACCTAGACTGTTCGGTTGGAACCAGGAGGGCCTGAGGGATACAGAGCCAGAAAGCTCTCAAGGACTAAAGCAGTTCCAGAATCCACTGAGAGGCACTTTCAGAGCCAGGAGGTACTCAAGACAAAGTTGGCATCAGGAACCTTTCAGAGACGTAAATAGAACCAGGAACCCTCAGGCAAAGTGTCAAAACCAAGAGCTCATTAGGGTCACAGGCCTAGGCAAGGAATCCTCAGGGACAAAGTTAACATCACAAGCACCTGAGATAGCTAACAAGAATCAGAAGCACACAGAGGTGTAGTCCAAATGAGGCCGTGACAAGGCACACTTTCAGAGCCAGGAGCCCTGAGAGACACTTCGAGCACTAGGAAGCCTCAGACTTACAGTGGCACCAGGAATCCCTGGAGGCACACAACCAGTGTCCCATCGGAAACACTGTCAGAACCAGGAACGCTCCAGGACACGGCTGGAGTCAGGTGGCTCTATGGGTCCCAGTCATCACCAGAGCCAGGAGGGCCTCGAAGGCAAGACCAAAGCCCTGACTGTTGCTTTCCACAACAGGAAGCACAGTCACATCAAAGAAGTCTAGGAATGACTGTCGCAGAATGCCAATAGAAGGATCACTCAGGGCAACTGCCCGACCTCTCGAAGCAGAGTCAAGAAGGAAGCTCTTACCTGCACACTTGGTTCTGGTGGTGAGCGGAGGCCCTGGTGGTCCCGTGCCTCCCTCCCCCGGTCGTGTGAGCAGCACCCGGATCTCATACTCCACATCAGGGTCCAGATGCCATAGCTTATAGTTGGGAGAGTCAACTATGTGGGTCTCGGCCCAGGTGCCCGTGGTGGTGCGGTACTCCACCTCCTTCAGGATGATGGGGCCATCCCCAATGATAGAGTTGGCATTCGGTTTGATCCACAGGTATGTGGCCCCTACGGCCAGCAGCTCTGGGGGGGCGATGGGTGTGGGAGGCTCTGGAAGACAAGCAATCAGCAAAGGATGTCAGACCCAAATGGTTTACGGAGAAGAATCCAAGCATATAAGGACAAGAACAGAATTCCAGAGTGAGCCACTTACAGGAGCCCAAATCCCTTTCATGACTCCATTCACATCCTACCTTAATTTCTATGATTTTTTTTAATGTAAATACCTGAATTGGTATTTCTTCTACCACACGACCATATTTCCATTTAAATAAAGTAAAGAAAGAAGGTAATTGTGAATAAATGGTTTTTCTGGAACACAGCAAAGCTGCCTGAGTTAATATTCTGTTTTCCGTCCTCAAATGAGAACATGCCCTTACTGAAGTGGAATTTGGTTCAAAACCCAGGAGAGTCTGAGGTTTGTAACCATTTCTTTCATAGCAACACATGGATTCCTAGTGGAAGTTCTCCCCCAAATAGTGCTATGAGCCAAAGTAGCAAAAAGATGATGGCAAAGGAAAAATTCAGCTTCTTTTCAACTCTAGCAGGTTTCCTCCAGTAAGGAGGATGTCACAGGCACAGTGTCCTCTGTAGGAATCAAGGGTCAAGGGAAAAGTCAATGCAGAGTTATCTTGCATCCTGTATGGGTTGTTCCTCTTCCACTAAGTTCTATTTCTTCGGTTAAATAAACTACAATTTCAACAAGCACTTATGGTAGGTCTTTCTGGCAATTCTTAGCCCATTGGCGTAGCTGCTGAAATTAACATTAACTTTGTATTTCTTATTTACCAAGAAATATCACATGCACTACTTTGTGCAAATCTTGGGACACAATCACCTCCATTTTGATGGATTAAAAACAAACAAACAAAGAATCCAAGTGATTGGGTCACCTAACCAAGATCATGAAGCAGGTAAGGTAGGATGGAACCCACATCTCTATGCCTTCCCAGACCAGCTATTCCTTTGGAAAGCTGTTTGCTTATAGACACCCATTTTCTAGAACTCAAACTGGTTATGTTTGTTATTTTTATTTGGAGCAAAAAATAGCAGTGGCAAAGCAATAAAGAAAATAACAATAGGGGTGCCTGGGTGGCTCAGTCGGTTAAGCGTCCAACCTCAGCTCAGGTCATATCTCACGGTTCGTGGGTTCGGGCTCTGTGTAGACAGCTCAGAGCCTGGAGCCTGTTTCGGATTCTGTCTCTCTCTCTCTCTGCCCCTGCCCCACTCATGCTCTGTCTCTGTCTCTCAAAAACAAACAAACACTGAAAAAAATGTAAAAAAAAGAAAGTAACAATAAAGAGAAAATAAGTCCCCTTATCTACCACTCAATATAACAGCCATTTTTATTTCTCCATGTTCCATTACAATTTCTATTCATATTTTTAATCCTTGTTCATACAGCTACAGTAACATAAAGACCCAATGTTTTTCTTCCCTCACTTCTTAGATTCTAAAGACTTTGCTGACAACATGGATCTTGCCATCACAGTCTTTAATAGCTACAGAACAATCTATCAGGCAATCACACTAACTAATCTCCAATTCTTGGGCATGTGAATTGTGCCAAGTTTTGCTACAGTAAATAATGCTGCAATGAACATCTTTGTGCAAATGACTCCAATTTTTCTGGTCTCATATTTTCTTGGAACCAATTGCCAGAAATGGGATCTGTCAATGGATATGAACAAATTAATGATTCTTGGAGTAGAATTAGGAAGTGAAGAGTCAGTGGGTGGGGGAGCGTCTGGGAGTGGAGTATAATGCAGATGTGATCAAAACTTTTGGAGGGCCTCTGGGCTATTCAGGTGGGTAAGGCAGGTACAGGTTTCCATCTGGAACTCAGGTGAGAGCTTCGGGATAGATCAGACTCATTCAGTGTTTGCTTTCTAATTAATCACCTACCCACAAAGATTCTCCAGAGACAGAATAATTGCTATGAAACAGAGGTGGACAATATTTTCTCAGTGTGATTTGAAGCAAATCTTAAGGGACAACTTCAGATTGCCTCTATTATAGCCTGCCATTTGGTCAGAGAAGGAAATTAAGCAGATTAGTCAAGCTAGATGCTTTTCTTTACAAAGCCATGAAGGTTATTACTCAAGGCCTTGTTATCTCAAAGGTGTTTGCAAATTGATTTTTTGATAATTTGTTCCAGGTAGAGAAGTTAAGTTGGCAGGCAGATAATTTCTGAGCTCATCCTTTGTGTATTTTAAATATATAGACATTTTGATCATCATTGTCAACTCTCCAGAGTCCCCATCAGTCTACAGTGGGGCCCCAAGGGTGCTATTTTGTAGCTCTGTGATAACTCTGCTCAACTCCTTAATATAATTATTCACAGACTGGCCCTGGACAGAATTAAGAGCAGCAGACTTCAATACTTTGGGGCTTGGGCCAATCGACTTTCCTCCATGGTCTTTGCTCTGTTTCAGGCATTAGCAGTAAATGCTGACCACCAGAAAGAAAATAAAGTATCAATCTTTCCAAATGTTTAGTCTCTTTTCACTTATTTCTGGTGGTAGGTACAATATAGTAACAAACTTTCCCTCGAGTAAATAGATGTCTCCATCTCAAATGACTTACTAGTACACATGTCCCTCTGCAGACTAGCCAATACAATTATCTCTCCCTCTGTCCCCTTGAAGTACATCACAGTGCTTCCTGTACCTGGTTCTAAAACAGCCATCAGATTATTATTTTATTTCCTCTTTTGTTAGTAATTCAATTATAATTGGGGTTCTTTTTTAAAATTTAAATGGAAGTTAGTTAACATATAGTGTAGTAATGGTTTCAGGAGTAGAATTTAGTGATTCATCACTTACATATAAAACCCAGTGCTCATCCCAACAAGTGCCCTCCTTAACGTCCATCACCCATTTAGCCCACCCCCCACCCACCTCCCCTCCAGCAATCCTCAGTTTGTTCTCTGTATTTAAGAGTCTCTTATGGTTTGCCTCCATCTCTGTTTTTATCTTATTTTTCCTTCCATTACCCTTATATTCATGTTTTGCTTCTTAAATTCCACATATGAGTGAAGTCCTATGTTATCTATCCTTCTCTGACTTATTTCACTTAGCGTAATACACTCTAGTTCCATCCATGTTGTTGCAAATGGCAAGATTTCATTCTTTTGACCACTGAGTAATATTCCACTGTGTGTGTGTGTGTGTGTGTGTGTGTGTGTGTGTGTGTGTGTGTACACCACATCTTCTTTATCCATTCATCAGTCAGTAGACATTTGGGCTCTTTCCACACTTTGGCTATTGTCGATGGTGCTGCTATAAACATTGGGGTGCATGTGCCCCTTTGAATCAGCATTTTTGTATTCTTTGGATAAATAACTAGTAGTAGGATTGCAGGGTCATAGGGTAGTTCTACTTTTAATTTTTTGAGGAACCTCCATACTGTTTTCCAGAGTGGCTGCACCAGTTTGCATTCCCACCAACAGTACAAAAATGTTCCCCTTTCTCTGCATCCTCACCAACATCTGTTGTTGCCTGTGTTGTTAATTTTAGTCATTCTGACAGGTGTGAGGTGGTATCTCATTGTGGTTGTGATTTGTATTTCCCTGATGATGAGTGATGGTGAGTAATCTTTTCATGTCTGTTGGCCATCTGGATATCTTCTTTGGAAAAGTGTCTGTTGGTGTCTTCTGCCCATTTCTTCACTGGATTATTTTTCAGTGTTGAGTTTGATTAGTTCTTTATAGACTTTGGATTCTTTATAAGTCACATGTATGAGTGGTTCAAAGAGAAGTAGGGATATGAGACACACTATTTTTTTTGTAAGCACCTCTCTTTTTTTAAATGAACAGAAACATCAGGTTTATCAGTTCTCTCTGAGACGAACTGCTCAAGTACACAATGCAAGAAATATGAGGCCATCTAATCCAACAACTGGAGTCATCAGAAAGGGAACCAAGGCCAGAGAGGGTCTGTTTACTAGAAGGTGGGGGCAGAACATTAGAACTTTGGGCCCTAGCAGAATTCCTGCTCCTCCCTTTTTCTTCTCGTACTTCAGATGTTTAAGCAATTAACCAGAAGGATCTTTCAAGGGAGTCTATGCAAGTAGTTTTTAACTTTTGAGGATACATAGGCCCTTGCAAAGATCTGGTGAGAAATTTCAGACTCTTTTCCCAGGAAAATGCACATATACCCACCATTTCAGGAATTCATGAACACTTCTGAAGCCTATACATGAACCCCTGAAGAGGCTATGCTGAGAATAAAGGAAAAGCACAGAGATCCTGCTTATGCACCACATGCCCATAATACTTTACACTTCTTTGAGACCCTGAAGCCACCCTTTGTTGCAGGGGCTAAAGCCAGGAATACAATCAGTAAGGAAATGGAACTTGTTGTAAACTTCACAGATCTAGTGCTTCTAGGCTCCCAGCATCCCAAACATCTGGGTGAAAATAAACATTCTAAGATTTCCATGGGATAATGTGAAGTAAATGTCTAAGTCCCTCATGGCCATGACCCACCTAACACATTAATAGATTCAACATTTGGGCTAAAATATTTTATGGATGAAGACATGACCCTACCCATGAGATGCTATATCCTAACTAGAAATCTTCTACGAAGGCTGCCTTAGTAGTTTGTGTTGCTATAACAAAATACCAAAGGCTGGGTGGCTTAAACAATAGGCCTTTATTTCTTAGAGCTCTGGAGGCTACGAAGACCAAGGTCAAGGTGCCAGATAACTCAGTTCCTGGTGAGAACCCCTCTTCTTGGTTTGCAGATTACCTCCTTGTTATGCCCTTCCATGGTGGAGTGAGAGGGACAGGGAGAGGGAGAGGGAGAGGAGCTGGTCTCTTCCTCCTCTTACAAAGGCACAAATCCCATAATGGGAGCTCTACCTACATGACTTCATCTAAACCTAATCACCTCCCAAAGGCCTCCACCTTCCTAATACCATCACATCAGGGGTTAGGGCTTCAACATGTGAATTTGGAAAGGGCAGGGGGCACACAATCATGCATTATATAACAGAGGCTTTGTTTTCAAATGCATCCTTCTCTTCTCAAGGTCATGGTCTTGAGATGAACAACCTTACAGAACTCTCTGTGAAAGAAACCCCAACCAGTATGTACTCTCTGCTTCTCATGTGCCAGACAGAGTGCTGGGTATGGGGACTTTAGTGGTAGAGAGAAATGCAGGCTCTCCAGACCCATGGAACGAGAGCATAAGGCAGTCAATTAAAGCAGCAATGCCAATAAAGTGGAAGGGAAAGGTCATGATGGGGGTGGTAGAGACAGTTAATGAGGTCTACGAAGGGACCTAACCTGGTGCAGAGGGAAGCTCTTGCAGAGACAAAGCTCACAACCCTTGGGACTTAAATTCATGTTATATTTGCAAGCAAAGAGAGAATGTCTTGGGGGTCCTGTCGATCTGAGTTGTTTGGGAAGATACCATACAGGCTCAGAGTGGTAAGCAATTAAAACTAGGTGCTCAGAACACTCTTAATCCACTCATCCTACAAACACTGAACACCTGCTATCGGTCACATGCTGTTCGGAGCGCTGAGGATTCAGTGGTAAACACAACAGACACAATCCTGGCTGCCAGAAGCTCAAATTCTAGCTTTCCTTCGAGGACTGCCAGAAAGAGAAGTAATAAGAAGGTAATTCAGAAGCTGAGGAGGAGGAGGAAACTGGAGGAGCCCAGGTGCATGCTTCTGGATCAACCAAATGATGTGCATCCGTACAGCAGAATACCGTACAGCAAGGAAAAAGGAACTACTGACACACAGCATGAGTGAATCCCAAAATTATGTTAGGCAAAAGGAGGAGAAAAGAAGAACGCATAACGATTCCATTTATATGAAAAGTTCAAGGAGAGGCAACATTGACCTATGGTGATAAACAAATTACATACCTGAGGGAGCAGGTACTCACTGGGATAAGGCATAAAAGAACTTTCTGGAGTGTTGAAATGCACTGCAGACTGATTTGGGTAATTAAATAATAAGAATAGTGTTCCCTCTGGTTGAGGTGACTGCCTGGAAGGGAACTTGAGAAAACTTTCTAAGGTAATAAAAATTTCTGTATCTTGACTAGGGTTGTATAACTCATCAAACTGCACTTCCAGTATTGTGCTATATGTCAATGATGTGTTTTTAAAAAGTTTAAGGAAAATAAAGAAACAAAAATATGGCTTGCCTGTGGCCCAGCAGGTGGGAAGAATGCCACTAAATTTTACCGAGAGATGAACCCCAGAATACCTGGAGGAAGGAGCCTCTAATCACATATCGTTTATCTCCAAATAATTTTATCAACATCATCAGATGCTTGAATTCCTATTATTTTTCAGGACACACCAGTTCTCATCCATGAGGCTTTTCACATATGAAACCACGAACCCCCTCTATCTACTTGATCCTGAACCATCAACTGTATAGCTAGGAATAAGTTTTTCACATTTGGTGACACTCTCTGCTGACAAAGTCTGGAACCAAATCCAGAGGGACAAAGTCTGGCCTTCCGGGAGCTGAACTTGGAGACTGCACTGGCCCCTTCCAACCAGGCATCAAAGCACTTCAAGGACAAGACTCTGTGAGCCACCCACACGTAAGTCCTGGGCAGCAACTGCCCTGGACCTGCCAAGGCTCTCCTTCAACACGTAGGTGGTGAGGTGACCCCTTAATATAATTCTGCCTTGTCCTCAGGCAGCAATCTCTAGACCAATTCTATCTTTCTTTTTCTGCGCTGTGAGCACTTGTAACAATTTGGCTCCCCAGAAATTCCTACAGACAGCAAAAGTGCTTCAAATAGCTAGAGAGCAAGCTTTGTACGTATGCATTGTCTGCTCCAGACAGAAATCAAACCTTTGGAGAAAACCTGAATGTTGCTAGGATGTAAAGTGACCCTCGACACATTTAAGGTGGATATAACCTGGCCTCTGATGCTTTCCACCACCCGCTGCCCCCTATCTGATCACCTAACTGCATCACTATTGACTGACCCATGAAGAGTCTGCAAGAATGCCCCCACCCCATTCTACCCACCAACATACACACATACCCTCATACTACTTTATTATTCCCACCTCCACACTTTTGCACATGCCAGTTTTCCCGATTAGAACATCTTTCCTTTTACTTTTAATCAAACCGGGCCCATTTTTCTTTTTAATTCTGCTTCATAACTACTCAGCTGTACGGCCACAGGGCACATAATGGATGCTCAAAGCATCATGCTTGTTAGATATTCTACTGACTGGCACGCAACACTGTTTCATACAATAATGAATTAAGGATCAAAAAGAAAAAGGGAGACTAGCTGGAGATCAGGGTCCAAATCCTTCTTTGACCTGCCTTTCCACTAACCAGCTCTGTGACCCTGGACAGACCACTCAATCTTTGAGACTCTCAATGTTTTCATCTTTAGAATGAAAGATGGTTCTACAGTTCTAATTAGAAAAGTACCTAAAGTCTCCACCAGGAACTGTAGGGATTCTATGTGCATATGTTCACTGACTCTAACCTGTGTCTTGTCAACCAGAGACCCCACCTTCTCCTTCCATGGCATGGACTCATGAGGTCCCTGAGCAGAAGACACAAGTAGACATAGCACTAATTTACCAAAACATGCCTACCAGAATTAGTCTCTGTGCCCTAGCCTAACATACAGTCAATAATTTTTGATGTCTTATGCAAAAGAAAACATTTTATAAGTTTCCCCTAAATAAGAGTTTGGAGTTGCCATGAAGAGATAAAAAAGAACAAGAAGGAGAATATCACAGAAAATAGTGGATGGACATTCACACTAAGGATTGGAAGTGTTTGGGGAGAAGACATCAAATATGTGGAACAGAACAATAATCAAAGACATACCTAAAGAAAATTTCTTTGAAATAAATGGAGCACTGAGTTTACAGAGTATAAAGAACATAGTGGGCTCCTGGCAAAATCAATGATGAGACTCAAAATTAAGCACAAACTGATAATACGTTGAAATACAAGACTAAAGAAAAGTTCCCCCAAGCATCTAGAGACACACAGATCTCCATCAAAACAAAAAAGACTAAACAATTGGTTCTCAGACCTCAGCATTTCAATTCGAGATACTGTGATGTAATGGTGAAACTGGTGAAAATAGTAATAATCCCAAATGACTGCAGTGGCAACTAATATGTAACTACAAAATTTTATGCACCTGTCACTGTTTCTTACTGACTTAGAATAACTCACAATCTTCATAGTGACTCTATGGGTAGATACTAGTATGATTCATTTTTTACTTAAGAGAAGAAAGAGATGCAGATTAACTTTCCCAATTTCCAACACCTAGTCATTCAAGAAGCCAGGACTGGGGCCCACGCAGCCTTAGGATGAGGGGAGAGGGAGAGGTCCCCAACCATAATACACGCACACGGGTTTTAAGAGGATGTTTCATGACCCAAGAATTTTAGAGCCAGCTACGTTGTGGTACAGTTGCACAGCCAACAGAAAGACACTCTCAGACTCTTCCTAAAAAATGCAAGAAATACAATGTCTGCTTGCCCTTCCTAAGAGAAAAGATCACTTGAAGAAAGGCCCCAGTCCACCTTGGGATGAATCAAAATCCTAACTTTAGGATGGGGGAATTCAGATACTAACAGGATTTCTCTTTTGGACACATGGAATTTCTCTGAAATAGTCTCTCGTTCTTCCCCCTTCTCCAGGTGACTCACCTTCCCTTGTCCTTCAAGAGAGCTCTCCTCTGGGATGCCTTCCTGGATCTCACCTCAAAGTTGTGTTCTCTGTGTTCTGTGGTTGTGTTAGCCCAGGGTCCCAAGAAACAAAGCTTGAGACAAGGATTCTGTGCAAGTCATTGATTGGAGGAGTTTTTAGGAGGCATGGTATGGGAAAGGTCAGGAAGCCAAACATGGGTGTAGTTTGGAGCTCTGGAGCATTAAGTGCACAACCTCACTTGTCCCTCACTGAGGCAAGGGCATCAGCCATTTGCACCGTTGTGTCATTAACCAGATACAGGTTGCTCTGGGGGTGCAGGCACTGCACGTCAGCCAAGCAGCTCCTGTGTGGCTGAGAACAGTTACCCTGCAAAGGGTGCAGTCATTTCCTAGGACTTCTATAACTACGTACCACAAAATGGGTGGCTTAAACCAACAGAAATTTATGCTCTCATAGTTCTAGAAGTGAGACGACTGAAATCAAGGTGCCAGCAGGGACATGCTCCCTCTGAAGCCTCCAGGGCAGAATGCTTCCCTGCCTCTTCTACCTTCTGGTGTTTGCTAGCAGTCCTCAATCTTCCTTGGATTATAGATGTGTCAGTCTAATTTCCGTCTGTGTCTTCACATGGCCTTCTTCTCCATGTGTCTGTGTCTCTACGTCCAGATTTCCCTTTTCTGATGGACTCCAATCTTACTGGATGAGCACCCACTCTACTCTAGTATGACCTCATTTTAACTTAATAAATTACATCTGAAAAGACCCTCCTTATTTCCAAATGTGGACACGTTCTGAGGCTCTAGGAAAAACATGAATTTGGGGGGAACAATCAATATTAAATCCAGTACAAGGGGCAACTGTGAGGCTTTAGCTGCACCCATGGCCACTAGGGGAAGCACCGTCCTGGGGATCGGGCACCAACAGCATCCTCTGGAATTGACACGGTCCTCAGTGCCCCTGGGCACAAATTCATCACAAAATTTGTACAGCACACACAGACTATTCGCTGATGGATCTGTCTCAAGGACACAGGCCAAGCCATTTTCGCCTATGTCCCCAGATCCTATCACAGCACCTGCTCTATGGTGGGCTTGATCCTGGAGTCACAATACTCCAGCAGTTTTACCTCCCCAGCATGGAAGGCCATCCATGAACATTTACTCTTCCCTTTTCTGGCACAAGTACTGCTAGTTCTTAGGATTCTAGGCAATTCTTTTTTCTATGGCTCAGCTACCTTTTAGCCAAATGCAGCTGATTCTGGTGGCACCCAGACAAAGTTCTCTTGACTTATCTAGAGGTCACGTGTGGTTTTGGTGGATAATACCACCATGAGCTGATGACTTCCTACCTCCAGCACCTGCATTTCCCTGGCTGGTAGCTTTCTACAGCTGCCAGAGTTTGATGGCCCCACTGTAGGGTAGACTGGGCATGCCAGGGTGTTATCACTCCCAGGTACAACTCTTTCCCAATGAGGAATATGAGGAGGTGGATAAACACCCCAGTTTCTTTGATCCTTGGTGGAACAATGGGCCTGCTCTACTCAGTCTTTTTTTTTTTTTTTGATGTTTGTTTATTTTTGGGAGGTGGGGGGGGGTCAGAGAAAGAAGGAGAGAGAGAGAGAGAGAGAGAGAGAGAGAGAGAGAGAGAGAGAGAGAGAGAGAGAATATGAATGAGAATCCCAAGCAGGCTCGGTGCTCACAGCAGCAACCCCGATGTGGGGCTTGAACTCATGAACTGTGAGACCGTGACCCGAGCCAAACTCAGATGCTCAACTGACTGAGCCACCCAGGTGCCCCTTTTCAGTCTTTTAAGGGATCACTAGTGGGAATGAGCATCAAATACCTCCCAGAACTACCAGCTCATTCATGCATACTTTAGGGGAAGCCTTCCTTCCTTTCCTGCCTCACTTACTCTCCTCCTCTACCAGTGTTCTCTTCCATTTCCAAATAAACTACTTGCAAAATGCTGTTGCAGGGTCTGGTTTTGGAGAAATCCAAAGTAAGGCATTATGAAAACCAGGGCAAGTTACTTCTCTGTGACTCAGTTTCCTCATCTGTAAAATGGGGGTGATAACAACACCTCCCTCATGTGGATTGCCATGAGGATAACATCAGGTATTCTAATCAGTAGTCTTAAACAGTCCCAGCACATTGCAAGTGCACTTAGTTGACACTAAGTTGGGAGGAAACTTAGTTGGTACCCTCATTTTGTGGCCCCCATAGAAAGACACAAAGATTCTATTAAATGCATTCCCTTTCTTGTGTCAGGATGAAGAGGGGCTGCAGTAATGTCAGAATGTACTCCTGCCAACATTTCCACAAGCAAGTACACTTAAGAGCTTGGCCTCGGTCTACTTAACACAGTCATGTTGCAACCAGTGAAGTCATTTAAAAATGCATAATTCAATACCGACTTAGCACCAGGCGAGATTTCATGATCTGTAACACTCTGTCTGCGCCCTGCTCCTCTTTTTCCCCCAGCATATTGATATTTTTGAGATTACTCTTTGCTGGGCCACTTCCCAAAATTAAGAACAGAGTAATCATTCCAGAAGAGCCTTTCTTTCCTTGACTGCTAATCAAGAGTCTATCTCCTCGAGGGAGGAGCCTAGGAGAGCCTAGATTCTAAACCTTCAGAATTAGAGGCCATGTCACAGAAGCATTTTGTCATAGAACAGCACAGGTCCATGATCCGGCATCATTTGACTCTCTGCCCCACCCTTTCCCAGCAGTCTGGCTATGGAGAATTGAGTGGAAGAAACTTGGGCCTTAGCCAGTTTGGGTCTCTGAGTTCCAGAGACATCCAAGTCAGTAACACCTGCGGGATGCAGAGAGCTATTATTATTCCATGGGACAAGGGACAAATGCTCTCTCAGCACCATGTGCCAGCTCTACCCCAGGATTTACACATATGAACTCATTTATTCCTCCTATCACACTCTGAGGCAAGTACTATCATAGTATCCATTTTACAGATGAGGAAACCAAAGGTATGTGCCAGTTACTTACCCCCAGACCTTTGGCTTCAAGGCCACCCTATTGTAACTGGCTCTGCGATTCTGGGGCAGGGATTCTACAAACTGCATTTTGGATTCCCTTGCCAGCTTTGGCTCAGCGCTCCCAGTGGGAGGCTGTATGTGGAGACCAGGAAGGTGGAAGAGGGAAGAAGATGCTCTGCAATCTCCCATCTGCCCCCACAGATGCAGTACCGTCTGTGGCCTCCCTCCTCGGAGGACCAAGCATTCCCCAGTGGGGCCCTTGCTCCATACTCCTATTCCCTTGTGTTACCATGGCCCCGGGTGTGACAGATGCTTCCTGCAATTCCTGGCCACCTTAGTGTCCCAACATTTGCTCTGGCAATCTCCCAACATGTGTGTGATTCCCTTCAATAAAACTGTCTGTCTGAAATACCTACCATGGTTTGGGGTTTCCTTCCCGGATCCTCACTGACAGAGGAAGACATTATAATTATCTCCACTCTGCATGTGAGGACACAAAGGCACAGAGGTTGAGCAAGCTGCCCAAAGTCCTGCAGCTGGGATAGCGCTGGGATACCTGGGATGGCCCGCTAGGGTCTGGGGGTTTAACACTTGCACTGAACTGCCCCACTGTTCTCCACACCCAGGGCAGCTGGAGAGTGGGGCGGGCAGATGAGAGCCAGGGGGAGAGTGAGGTGGGCAGATAAGAGCCAGGGAGATAAGGCTTTTTCTGTGTTCAGTGAACAAGTACTGAGGGCTGGTTCTATGTTCTGAAGACAGTGAGTCAAAGCAACTGTCTCTACCCTGGAGGAATCTAAGAGACTAGGGAGGGAAAGAGATGTAGGAATCAATACACTGCAGAATCAAGTGAAAAAGGCTGGACAGCGGCAGGCTAGGGTCTTGATGACACAGAGAGGAGTGTGGTACACAGCATAGTGGTCCTCAGAAGATGTCCATGTCCAGGGCGGGGGGGTGGGGGGGGGAGGGTGGTGGGCTGGGTGGCTCAGTCGGTTAAGCATCTGACTCTTGGTTTCAGCTCAAGGCATGATCTCATGGTTTGTGAGTTCGAGCCCCACACAGGGCTCTGCACTGACAGCACAGAGCCTGCCTGAGATTCTCTCTCTCTCCCTCTCTCTCTCTCTGCCGCTCCTCTGCCCTGTCTCTCAAAATAAATAAACTTAAAAAATTAAAAAAACAAATTAAAAATAAAGATGTCCACGTCCTGCTCCCCAGAATTTTACAGGGCAAAAACATCTTCAAAGATGTGATGATGTTAAGGATCCTGAGCAGGGAGAGTATCCTGGAATATCAAGGCGGGCCCAATGTAATCAGAAGGCTCCTTATAGGTGAAAGAGGAAGGCAGAAGAATCAGAGTCAGAGAGGGGTGGAAAGATGCTGAACAGGTAGTTTTGAACACGGAGGAATGGGCCACTAGCGAGGAATGCCAAGTAGCCGCTACAAACTGTAAAAAGCAAGGCAACAGTCTCTCCCCTGGAGCCCAAAGAAATGCAGCCCTGCTGACCCATTTGACTTCTGAGCTCCATATTTGTAAGATAATGAATTTTCATGTTTTATGCCATTGAGTGTGTGGTAATTAGTTACAGTGGCCCTAGGGAAGTACTGGGAGGAGGGAATCAGATGAAGGAAATGAGGGAACACTTCCTGCAGACATCAGATCATGAAGTCATGAAAGAAGAAGAGAGACTAATCGGCACCTGGGAGGGAAGAGCCTTCACTGAGATGAGGAGAGACTGGGTTGTTGAAGAATAGCATCACCTGCTGAAACATAGATAGGGGTGGGGGGGGAATGGCAAAAAGGCAACTGGAGAAGTCAACATGGACCAGATAAGCAAGGGTCTTCCTGAGGATCCTGGGCCTCATCCTGAGGCTTTGTAAACAGGGATGTGACACGGGCACCTGTTCTTTCAGGACAACTCCTCAGTGCAGGGTGAAGAATGGGTCTGAAGGAGAGACATGAGAGTCAGGGGACATCATGTCGATCGCTGAGAGAGAAATGATAGATGTCTGGGCCTAGGTAATGGTCATGAGGCTGGAGAGGCAGAGGACTAGACACAGATTTAGGTGACTGGCCAGGACTTGGTCATTGATTGGATTGAAAAAGGCAGCAAGGGGGATGGGACCAGTATTAGCACAAGACTAGGATGCACCAGGTCAGGTGAGTCCTGGCACATGCATGCCTGTGGAGCCACAGTCGTGCTCTGACCTCCATGATGTCTGCCTGGCCCACACTAGTGCCATCTACCTCAGGCTCCCTGCCCGGCATCCCAGAGCGCTACATGGCTTCTGTGCACAAGGCCCAATATTCTGGACTCCATCCCTTTGCATTTTTGTATTCATTTTCACTTACAATGGGCAGTGAGACAGAGTTTGGCTTATAAACTCTCTCTTAATTTTACAACTTTGGGCAAGTTAATTAATTCCCCCCCAACCTCAGTTTCTTCATGTGTAAAACCAGGGTAACAGATATATCACTGGGTCCTTGAGAATACCAAATGCAAATCTCTGAAACATGACAGGCCCCGAATAAATGTGAGTTATTCCCCTCTCTCTCCCATCCCTTATGGCCTCCCACCTTGTCTTTCTCCCCATCCCACAGCCCCCTCCATTATAAGGCCATTCCACCATTTCTCAAGCCTCCTGCCATCTCCACTCTGAGCATCTGAGCAGCACTGGGGCATCTGGGGCTCATGTAGCACATGCGATGAAATCAATTTCAGCTTTATGCATGAGGGAGCTGCTAATCTCCCACTGGGACAGGCAACCCACACTCAACAAACACCAGGGGGAAAACATGGCAGCCATCTTAACAGAACACGTCTGAGAAAAGCTGGAGTAAAGGGAAAGGAGGTGGTAGGGAGGGAGGGAAGAAATACGCAAATCAGGGCAACCTGAGTCCAGGCAGCTCCATCAGTTGCTATGCTACCAGCCACAGTGAGAGAGCAAAGGAAGGGAGCTGGGGCTTTAGAGATATTGTTATTTTGCAAATTTCTCCCCTCCGAACATCCCTGTGTGCAGGGTGGGAAGGGGGAAATGCCCAATTCCTCTCTAAGCTGCCCAAATGACCAAAGTGACCCAAATGGCTAAAGTAACTACAAACATTCACTGCTCTCAAGGAAAAGGCATCCAGATGGATTAAAAGAAGAGACTTAGAAGGAAAAAGGAAGATGGCGGCGTAGGAGGACGCGGGGCTCACAGCGCGTCCTGCCGATCACTTAGATTCCACCTACACCTGCCTAAAGAACCCAGAAAACCGCCAGAGGATTAGCAGAAGGGAGTCTCCGGAGTCAAGCGCAGACTAGAGGCCCACGGAAGAGGGTAGGAAGGGCAGCGAGGCGGTGCGCGCTCCACGGACTGGCGGGAGGGAGCCGGGGCAGAGGGGCGGCTCGCCGGCCAAGCAGAGCCCCCGAGTCTGGCTGGCAAAAGCGGAGGGGCCGGATGGACTGTGTTCCCACAGCAAGCGCGACTTAGCGTCTGGGAGGTCATAAGTTAACAGCTCTGCTCGGAAAGCGGGAAGGCTGGAGGACAAAGGGAGGGAGAGCTGCTGAGCCCCCGGACGGCAGAGCTCAGCTTGGCGGGGAACAAAGGCGCCAGCGCCATCTCCCCCGCCCATCCCCCAGCCAAAATCCCAAAGGGAACCAGTTCCTGCCAGGGAACTTGCTCGCTCCGCGCAAACACCCAACTCTGTGCTTCTGCGGAGCCAAACCTCCGGCAGCGGATCTGACTCCCTCCCGCTGCCACAGGGCTCCTCCTGAAGTGGATCACCTAAGGAGAAGCGAGCTAAGCCTGCCCCTCCACCCCCCGTGCACCTTGCCTACCCACCCCAGCTAATACGCCAGATCCCCAGCAACACAAGCCTGGCAGTGTGCAAGTAGCCCAGACGGGACACGCCACCCCACAGTGAATCCCGCCCCTAGGAGAGGGGAAGAGAAGGCACACACCAGTCTGACTGTGGCCCCAGCAGTGGGCTGGGGGCAGACATCGGGTCGGACTGCGGCCCCGCCCACTAACTCCAGTTATACACCACAGCACAGGGGAAGTGCACTGCAGGTCCTCACCACGCCAGGGACTCTCCAAAATGACCAAACGGAAGAATTCCCCTCAGAAGAATCTCCAGGAAATAACAACAGCTAATGAACTGATCAAAAAGGATTTAAATAATATAACAGAAAGTGAATTTAGAATAATAGTCATAAAATTAATCGCTGGGCTTGAAAACAGTATACAGGACAGCACAGAATCTCTTGCCATAAAGATCGAGGGACTAAGGAACAGTCACGAGGAGTTGAAAAACGCTTTAAACGAAATGCAAAACAAAATGGAAACCACAATGGCTCGGCTTGAAGAGGCAGAGGAGAGAATAGGTGAACTAGAAGATAAAGTTATGGAGAAAGAGGAAGCTGAAAGAAAGAGAGATAAAAAAAATCCAGGAGTATGAGGGGAAAATTAGAGAACTAAGCGATACACTAAAAAAAAATAATATACGCATAATTGGTATCCCAGAGGAGGAAGAGAGAGGGAAAGGTGCTGAAGGGGTACTTGAACAAATTATAGCTGAGAACTTCCCTGAACTGGGGAAGGAAAAAGGCATTGAAATCCAAGAGGCACAGAGAACTCCCTTCAGACGTAACTTGAATCGATCTTCTGCACGACATATCATAGTGAAACTGGCAAAATACAAGGATAAAGAGAAAATTCTGAAAGCAGCAAGGGATAAACGTGCCCTCACATATAAAGGGAGACCTATAAGACTCGTGACTGATCTCTCCTTTGAAACTTGGCAGGCCAGAAAGGCTTGGCACGATATCTACAGTGTGCTAAACAGAAAAAATATGCAGCCGAGAATCCTCTATCCAGCAAGTCTGTCATTTAGAATAGAAGGAGAGATAAAGGTCTTCCCAAACAAACAAAAACTGAAGGAATTTGTCACCACGAAACCAGCCCTACAAGAGATCCTAAGGGGGATCCTGTGAGACAAAGTACCAGAGACATCACTACAAGCATAAAACATACAGACATCACAATGACTCTAAACCCATATCTTTCTATAATAACACTGAATGTAAATGGATTAAATGCGCCAACTAAAAGACATAGGGTATCAGAATGGATAAAAAAACAAGACCCATCTATTTGCTGTCTACAAGAGACTCATTTTAGATCTGAGGACACCTTTAGATTGAGAGTGAGGGGATGGAGAACTATTTATCATGCTCCTGGAAGCCAAAAGAAAGCTGGAGTAGCCATACTTATATCAGACAAACTAGACTTTAAATTAAAGGCTGTAACAAGAGATGAAGAAGGGCATTATATAATAATCACAGGGTCTATCCACCAGGAAGAGCTAACTATTATAAATGTCTATGCGCCAAATACCCGAGCCCCCAGATATATAAAACAATTACTCATAAACATAAGCAACCTTATTGATAAGAATGTGGTCATTGCAGGGGACTTTAACACCCCACTTACAGAAATGGATAGATCATCTAGACACACAGTCAATAAAGAAACAAGGGCCCTGAATGATACATTGGATCAGATGGACTTGACAGATATATTTAGAACTCTGCATCCCAAAGCAACAGAATATACTTTCTTCTCGAGTGCACATGGAACATTCTCCAAGATAGATCATATACTGGGTCACAAAACGGCCCTTCATAAGTTTACAAGAATTGAAATTATACCATGCATACTTTCAGACCACAATGCTATGAAGCTTGAAATCAACCACAGGGAAAAGTCTGGAAAACCTCCAAAAGCATGGAGGTTAAAGAACACCCTACTAACGAATGAGTGGGTCAACCAGGCAATTAGAGAAGAAATTAAAATATATATGGAAACAAACGAAAATGAAAATACAACAATCCAAACGCTTTGGGATGCAGCGAAGGCAGTCCTGAGAGGAAAATACATTGCAATCCAGGCCTATCTCAAGAAACAAGAAAAATCCCAAATACAAAACCTAACAGCACACCTAAAGGAAATAGAAGCAGAACAGCAAAGGCAGCCTAAACCCAGCAGAAGAAGAGAAATAATAAAGATCAGAGCAGAAATAAACAATATAGAATCTAAAAAAAACTGTAGAGCAGATCAACGAAACCAAGAGTTGGTTTTTTGAAAAAATAAACAAAATTGACAAACCTCTAGCCAGGCTTCTCAAAAAGAAAAGGGAGATGACCCAAATAGATAAAATCATGAATGAAAATGGAATGATTACAACCAATCCCTCAGAGATACAAACAATTATCAGGGAATACTATGAAAAATTATATGCCAGCAAATTGGACAACCTGGAAGAAATGGACAAATTTCTAAACACCCACACTCTTCCAAAACTCAATCAGGAGGAAATAGAAAGCTTGAACAGACCCATAACCAGCGAAGAAATTGAATCGGTTATCAAAAATCTCCCAACAAATAAGAGTCCAGGACCAGATGGCTTCCCAGGGGAGTTCTACCAGACATTTAAAGCAGAGATAATACCTATCCTTCTCAAGCTATTCCAAGAAATAGAAAGGGAAGGAAAACTTCCAGACTCATTCTATGAAGCCAGTATTACTTTGATTCCTAAACCAGACAGAGACCCAGTAAAAAAAGAGAACTACAGGCCAATATCCCTGATGAATATGGATGCAAAAATTCTTAATAAGATACTAGCAAATCGAATTCAACAGCATATAAAAAGAATTATTCACCATGATCAAGTGGGATTCATTCCTGGGATGCAGGGCTGGTTCAACATTCGCAAATCGATCAACGTGATACATCACATTAACAAAAAAAAAGAGAAGAACCATATGATCCTGTCAATCGATGCAGAAAAGGCCTTTGACAAAACTCAGCACCCTTTCTTAATAAAAACCCTTGAGAAAGTCGGGATAGAAGGAACATACTTAAAGATCATAAAGGCCATTTATGAAAAGCCCACAGCTAACATCATCCTCAACGGGGAAAAACTGAGAGCTTTTTCCCTGAGATCAGGAACACGACAGGGATGCCCACTGTCACCGCTGTTGTTTAATATAGTGCTGGAAGTTCTAGCATCAGCAATCAGACAACAAAAGGAAATCAAAGGCATCAAAATTGGCAAAGATGAAGTCAAGCTTTCGCTTTTTGCAGATGACATGATATTATACATGGAAAATCCGATAGACTCCACCAAAAGTCTGCTAGAACTGATACATGGATTCAACAAAGTTGCAGGATACAAAATCAATGTGCAGAAATCAGTTGCATTCTTATACACTAACAATGAAGCAACAGAAAGACAAATGAAGAAACTGATCCCATTCACAATTGCACCAAGAAGCATAAAATACCTAGGAATAAATCTAACCAAAGATGTAAAAGATCTGTATGCTGAAAACTATAGAAAGCTTATGCAGGTAATTGAAGAAGATATAAAGAAATGGAAAGACATTCCCTGCTCATGGATTGGAAGAATAAATATTGTCAAAATGTCAATACTACCCAAAGCTATCTACACATTCAATGCAATCCCAATCAAAATTGCACCAGCATTCTTCTCGAAACTAGAACAAGCAATCCTAAAATTCATATGGAACCACAAAAGGCCCCGGATAGCCAAAGTAATTTTGAAGAAGAAGACCAAAGCAGGAGGCATCACAATCCCAGACTTTAGCCTCTACTACAAAGCTGTCATCATCAAGACAGCATGGTATTGGCATAAAAACAGACACATAGACCAATGGAATAGAAGAGAAACCCCAGAACTAGACCCACAAACGTATGGCCAACTCATCTTTGACAAAGCAGGAAAGAACATCCAATGGAAAAAAGACAGTCTCTTTAACAAATGGTGCTGGGAGAACTGGACAGCAACATGCAGAAGGTTGAAACTAGACCACTTTCTCACACCATTCACAAAAATAAACTCAAAATGGATAAAGGACCTGAATGTGAGACAGGAAACCATCAAAACCTTAGAGGAGAAAGCAGGAAAAGACCTCTCTGACCTCAGCCGTAGCAATCTCTTACTCGGCACATCCCCAAAGGCAAGGGAATTAAAAGCAAAAGTGAATTACTGGGACCTTATGAAGATAAAAAGCTTCTGCACAGCAAAGGAAACAACCAACAAAACTAAAAGGCAACCAACGGAATGGGAAAAGATATTTGCAAATGACACATCGGACAAAGGGCTGGTATCCAAAATCTATAAAGAGCTCATCAAACTCCACACCCGAAAAACAAATAACCCAGTGAAGAAATGGGCAGAAAACATGAATAGACACTTCTCTAAAGAAGACATCCGGATGGCCAACAGGCACATGAAAAGATGTTCAACGTCGCTCCTTATCAGGGAAATACAAATCAAAACCACACTCAGATACCACCTCACGCCAGTCAGAGTGGCCAAAATGAAGAAATCAGGAGACTACAGATGCTGGAGAGGATGTGGAGAAACAGGAACCCTCTTGCACTGTTGGTGGGAATGCAAATTGGTGCAGCCGCTCTGGAAAGCAGTGTGGAGGTTCCTCAGAAAATTAAAAATAGACCTACCCTATGACCCAGCAATAGCACTGCTAGGAATTTATCCAAGGGATACAGGAGTACTGGTGCATAGGGGCACCTGTACCCCAATGTTTATAGCGGCACTCTCAACAATAGCCAAATTATGGAAAGAGCCTAAATGTCCATCAACTGATGAATGGATAAAGAAATTGTGGTTTATATACACAATGGAATACTACGTGGCAATGAGAAAAAATGAAATATGGCCTTTTGTAGCAACATGGATGGAACTGGAGAGTGTGATGCTAAGTGAAATAAGCCATACAGAGAAAGACAGATACCATATGGTTTCACTCTTATGTGGATCCTGAGAAACATAACAGAAACCCATGGGGGAGGGGAAGGAAAAAAAAAAAAAAGAGGTTAGAGTGGGAGAGAGCCAAAGCATAAGAGACTGTTAAAAACTGAGAACAAACTGAGGGTTGATGGGGGGTGGGAGGGAGGGCAGGGTGGGTGATGGGTATTGAGGAGGGCACCTTTTGGGATGAGCACTGGGTGTTGTATGGAAACCAATTTGACAGTAAATTTCATATATTAAAAAAAAAAAAAAAAAAAAAAAAGAAGAGACTTACCCACAACTGCCTGCTCAGCATGTGGGGGGAGTTGAAGAGGTGAATGCCCCCCCTTTATGGAAAGGAACTGAAAAAGTGGCTTCATCCAACCCACCACCCCCGGCCCTCATAGGGCTACTTCTATGTTCTGCCATATCCAGTGCAAAGACAGAGTTAGCATTAGCAGGCCTAAACAGCAGCCCTTTGAGAAAGGACTCTGGAGCAACAGAACATGGCAAGGTCTCATTAGACCACGGGCCACTATCACCATCCCTAGAAGCCACAATCCTGACTCAGGCAGGCAGACACTGGGCTCTGATAACAGAATTGGTGGCTTCATGTTGAGACCCATCATAGGCCACTACAGGTGGGTATTTTTGTATTAGGGAGAGAATATGCACAGAGAGAAAGAGGGCAAATTTATTGGTCATCACATTTCAGGCATTATTCTAGATATTTCGAACATCTTAATCATGTATTTCTTAAGCACAGACAAGAGGGAACCCCAAGAAATACAGAGCAACCTCTGAGGGGATCTACAAAGTGACAGTTTTTAGATAGAATGCCTTCCTGGGACAAAATTCAACTTGAAGACAGAACGTAAAATAAGCTTGAATTTTTACATGCATAAATGGTTCCATGGGAATACCACCTTTACACAAAGTCTTTCACAGAATACTTCCAAACTCATTTTATGAGCCTGTGATAACAGTCACACCAAGACCTTACAAGGATATCACAAGAAAAGAAACTTTCAGTCCAATCTCTCATAAACAGAGATAAGAATCCTATACATTATATTAGCAAACGAAATCCAGTGATACATAAAATGAGTAATAGATCATGACCACACTGTGTTTATTCCAAGACTACAAGATCAGTTTAGTATTAGAAAATTAATCAGTATAACTCATCATATTAACAGACTAAAAGATAAACATCAAGTAAGAATCTCAAGAGATGCCAAGGAAGCATCTGATGAAAGTCAGCATCTATCCACAATAAAACTCTTAGCGAACTAAGAACAGTGGGCAAGTGCTTTAATCTGATAACAAGTATCAAAACATAGTAAACATCACAATCAACAGTAAAATACTGAATGCTTTCCCCCTGGTTTCCCCCATTTTACTGGATGTTCAAGCTACTGCAATGGGGCAAGAAAAAGACATAAGAGATACAAGGATTGGAAAGGAAGTAATAAAGCTTTCATTATTCATAGACTATGTGATTGTGTATGGAGAAAATCCCAAAGAATCTCAAATTATGATGAAAATCAAAAGCGAGTTTAACATACTTTCATATATTAAAGTCAATGTACTTTGCCGTATCGTATGCTAAGTTTCAATCAACAAAAAGGAAAGAGCTTTAAATCATTTGTACAATATGCATAAGCCTTTCTAACCCTGCTTCTACTTCTGCCCTCTTCAGATCTATTCTCCACCCTGTAGCCCAACTTATCTTCCTAAGGTAACAACTACATTCCATTATGTGGCCTCAAACACCATGAGTGAAGTGGCCCGTCTGTCTGTTCAGCCTCGTCTGCTGCCACTGCCCCTCTCGCTGCACAGGCTCGAGACACGTACATCTGTTTTCAAATATGCCTAATGAGTTGTGATCCTTTCTACCTCAGGGCCTTTGCCCACACTGTCTCCTCTTCCCTGTGCTTCACCTAGTTCACTCTCCATAGCCCAGCTCAAACTTACTTCCTCCCTGACTTCCCCCATGCTCTCAGACATGCTTTTGGTTTTATTTGTGAGGCTGTTCTTCCTGGTCTTCTCCACTAGAATGAAAACACCACAAGGGCAGAGACCACTTCTAGATTTCTACCTATTCACAGCAACTGCCTTGATCCTTAGCACACAATAAATGCTTCCTAAGTATGCGCTGAATCAATGAGTCAACACAAAAGTTGAGGCAATCTATTTTGTTTTGTTTCACTAAAGCTTGGAGTGCAGAATATTTTGAGAGTAGAGAGGGGCTTTAAGAATTGGTAGTTTGATATTATCAGGAAATCCAGCAGTGTAAGAGGTCTTGAACAGAGCACTCTACCTCAGAAGAAAGGCTGCTGATCCTTGCCCAGAAAGGCCCTACTGGTTCGGGCTGAGAACTCAGCTTATCACTTTGAACATAAGTGTTAATTCTTTTTAATTAAAATTATTTTGAGATAATTATAGATTTCCACAAGTTCTAAGAAATAATAGATCCTATGTATCTTTTGCTCCATTTCCCCAATGATAACTTTGTGCAAAACTATCATGCAAGAGTGAGGACCATGTTGCTTCCGAATATCCCAATCCCAGGTACACCAGCGGTTGGAAAAACCCGTGCCAGGCAAAGAACTTGCATCCAGATCAGGACTGAAATACATTAATGTGGGTGATTTAGCTCAAGAAGTCTTATCATGGAGTCTGGCAAGATGGCTTTTCCCAAGAGGATGCCAAAAGATGCACAGATGATGGTACAAATCCTGAAGGATGTGGGGATTACAGACTAGGAGCCAAGAGTTAGAAATCAGACATTGGAGTATGCCTTCTGTTAGGTGACCACAATTTTAGACAATGTAAAATTATATTCAAGCCATGCTAAGAAAGCTACTGTTGATGCAGATGATGCGCTATTGGCAATGCTGTGTAATGCTGATCAGGCTTTTACCTCTATCCTCCCCCAAGAGATGTTTTATTAGATATTGCAAGGCAAAGAAATCAAACTCCTTTGCCATTAATCAAGCCACAGCAAGGCCCTAGGTTACCATCTGACATATTCTGCTTGACTGTTCCAAACTAAAGACTTAATTAAGTGTTTACAAAAAAAAAATAAAAAAGGCATCTCCTTCTGTGGGAATAATAGCAATCCAAGTACTCCCACACATGGCACACCAGCCCCACAAACCACGTCTGTGTCAAATAAAGTAGGGACTCCAATGTCCCTCACAGGGCAAAGGTCTACTGCACATACACCCACTTCACAGTCCCCAACTGTAAAAGCATCAATTCCTGCAATGTCCATGATTCACAATGTTGTGATTAATCAATCCATAATTAATTGGGTCCAAAAACATGCTTATAACCACTAACATGGAGGCCATCACAGAATGCTGCCAAGGAATCATCAAATGCATTGAAAAGAAAATGAGAATGGGGATGACGACTATGACTCTGACAATTTGTAATCTAGCCTTGATGCTTGTACCACGTGCACTTGGTCTTGAATCCATTGTACCAATATTAAATATGCATGCTGGGTGTTTTCATGTTGTGTTATAGAAGACCTAAATGATATTTAATGAATAAATACAGTTTTCCTTTCTGATTGAGATGTTGGATTTTCTTTAATAGGATTTTTCATCAGCCTTTAGTGTAAAACAAAATTGTCATTCATCAAAAGAAAAAAAAAAATCTATCATTCAATATCACAACCAGGATGCTGACACTGGTAAAATGAAGATGGCACGTTTCCACCACCACAGGGATCCCTCATGTTGGTCTTTATGACCACACCCACCATCAATGAAGGAGTGGTCTGGGCTCTGCATCCTCACTAAAATTTGGTGCTACCATTTTGTTTTAGCCATTCTGGTATGTCGTGATAGATCATTGTGGTTTTGATTTGCACTCCCCTAATGGTTACTGATACTGAACATCTTTTCATGTGCTTATCTGCTGTCTGTATATCTTCTTCAGTGAAACGTCTGCTCATTAACTTTCACCTATTTTCTAATTGAACTGTTGGTTGCTGTTTGGTTTTCTTGTTGTTGCTGTTCTGCTGTTGAGTTCTAAGAACTCTTTATATATTCTAGACACTAGTCTTTTGTCACGTATGTGGTTTGCAGATATTTTCTCCCACTCTGTAGCTTGTCTTTTCATTCTCTTCACACAGGCTTTCGCAGATCAAAAGTTTTAATTTTGACCAGGTTCAATTTATCCATTTTCCCAGTTGTAAGTCACACCTCCTGTGTCAAATCCGTGTTAATATTTTACTTTTTACTCTACTCAAATTCATCAGTACTCACAAATCAGTTCAGGTTCCTGACAAAATTGTGTTCCATCAAACATTCAGTTGGCAAACACATAACTATATTTGGTTCTATTTCCTGCCATAGAGCATTTTTCAGTAACACAGAAATACTGAAAAAATGTGTTTTGTTTTGCAAGTTTTAGTGGCACTCTTCATTTATTTTTTAGAAGCATAATACTTTTAAAATTATGTTTTCAATCAGGATGATGGATAGTTGCCTAAAAATGGGAAACAGGAAGCATATGCTCAAAACTATTAAAAAGATGTAAGACAGTGAAATTCAGAGCCTACAACCTGAGAGGCATGTATCCAGCATGGCGCTGTCCTTCAGAATCCCTTTATTGGACTTGACAGAGAAGAAGATGGTAGCATTACCTCAAATTCAATCAGTGATTCATTATTAAGCAGCTGTCAATCTGGGAAGTATAAGATATACTTAGACACTTAATATGCTACTTTTATTATTGTAGAGCTACAAAGAGCTAAACCTCAGTATTTCCTGTGCCAGAAAAATCCTGGACAGTATCTGCAAATGCCCATCACTTTTTGGTGATGTTTGGAGACCCTAATTGCTGTGGACAGTCTCTAAAATGGCCCCCAATGATTTACTCTTCTGGTATCTACATTCTTGTTTAACCCTGACCCTTTGAAAGGGGGCTAGACCTCTTGTTCACATCTAACAAATGGAGGATAGCAAAAGTGATGGGACGCTGTTACTTCCGAGATTAGGTTACAAAAAGACTACCACCTTCCTTGCCCTCTCCCTCTCCCTCTCTCCCTGTCCATCTCTCCACTCTTCCTCCCCTTCTCTCTTGCCCTTCCCTCCCTCTCCTCCCCTCTCTCCCCTTCCCCTCTCTACTTCCTTTCTCTCCCCCCTCCCTCCCCTTTCCTCCCTCTCCTTCCTCCTTTCTCCCTTTCTTCCTCCCCACCCCCTCAACCTTATTGAGTTGTTTTCCGGAGAGCCACACATTCCCAAAGAAATGAAATCTTCAGCCAACAGCTAATGAGGCTCTGAGGCCAACAGCCATGTGAGTGATCTTTTAAGAAGATCTTCTGAAGGCTGCCCAACAGCCAAGTGAATAAGTGAACTTGGGAGATCTTCCCTCAGACTAGACTTAGGATGACTGCAGCCTGTGAGAGCCCCCAAGCCAGAATCACCCAATCAAACTGCACCATGATCCCCTAGCCCATGCCTGCGAGACAATAAATCCTTGCTGGTTTAAGCCACTACACTTTGGAGTAGTATGTGACTAATCCAGCATAGATAAACAATTAAAGATTTGGACGAAGAATTTTTTGTGACTAAAAAGGGAAACATCTTGGCAACAAGTTAATATAAAGAGGCACAATCAAATGCACACACACCATGCTTCAAGCTTCCTTTAAGATCAGTTTCAGAATCACCTTTGAAATTAAAGCATACAAACCAGGCAGAAGACTGGGGAAGACTTGGCTGAATCTACTTTAGATAAAAATAAAAGGACAGCCTACTTTTACTAAAGAATGCCCTCAAAGGAGACATTTTAATGCACTTCAAGGCGTGTTTGAACATTTGGTAAGCCCAGTGCTTTTTACTTTGCAATGGTAAGCAAACAAGGGCATTAACATATGGCCACTTTGTATATTTATTCCATGTATTATATGATAGTGATATCTATGAAGGCATTAATTTTTAATTACTTGAAAAAAGATACCTGGTAAAGAAACTGTCCACAAGATAGGGATGGATATTTGCATAGATGGGACTCAGTGTAACACAGATCCAACTGCAGGGCAGGACAGAGGGGTCTACACCAAGGTATCATAAATTCAAATGTTCTAGCACATACAGAACCATTTACTAATAAAACCTAGCCTTAAACTCTGCCTCTTTATTTCTCAATGTAGTGATATAAAATGAAAGAAAATGTTTTAAACTCACCTTTGTACTCATACATGCAATAAAATGAGAAGTGAATTTGAAAGCTTGCCCTGCTACAAAGATATACCTTGGCCTGTTCAGTGGGGCACATTGATGGTCCCAGTGAAATTACTATCATTTTTCATTGAAGAAAAACACATATAATAACAAAGCTTTAAAAAAAGTCTTGCCTAAAACCTCTTCTAGATCTTAATCAGGAAAGCAATCTGATTAAAATCACATACACTAAAGGACAAACAGGTTTAATGTAGCAATCCTCCCAAGGTATTAACATTTTTTTAAAAAAGAATTGATCTCAAAGGGCATCATTCCTATGGAACACTTCACAGCTTGGAGGCCTTTATGTCCTCTTAAAATTGGCCCATGAATTTCCTCTCCTAGTTTTGATTCCCCTCAAGGAAAGGAAACGTAACTGTATATGTTCCTGACTGGAAATCCCAATGAGGTTTCCCAACAGTTAAGATGTACTCAAGATTGACCCCAAACCACAGAGGTTCTGCCCAGAAAGCTGATGTGGGAATATTCGGGGGTCTCACAGTCAATTCAAAAGCTACAGGAAACCAGTTCCTTTGCAGACAAGAAGCATGAAATGAGCCGCTCTAAGAAACAGGAAGAACACTGTTAAAACTCTGCAGGGCTTGAAGCTCTGGGGAGCCCTTTGAGAGGGCTAGGCTGAACTCATACCTAAATGTCAAACAGCCTGGGTTCTGCCATGCCCATTTCCTCCATAGCACCAAGTACCATTCTTTAAAAATGACCTTTTGTGATTGCACCCATGGCTCGCCCACAGCTGTGTATTAGAACCATGTGGACAACTTCTAAAGCTCCTGATGTCCAATTCCCAACCTTTACCAATCAAATCAGAATCTCTGGGGTGAGACCTAGGCATCAGCATTTTTTTTTAACACCTCAGGCTTTTCCAATGTGCAGCCAGGTTTGAGAACCATTGGCTACATCATTCATTTTGTTCACCACAATACCTTCCTTAACAATCATAATATGCAGAACATCTGAATGATTCCTCAACCACCCTACCCTTTAGTTAGTAATGTTGTATGTGTATCTATGTCTCCAATCCTAGCCTTGGAGGTAGCAGTAAAAAAACACATGAATGAATGAATGAATGAATGAATGAATGGGCAGGTGAGTAAGTGGCCTTCCTCACCTGTCTCTTCCTGGCTTGAGACACAGGGAGGAGTTCTAATGCTTACAGAGAGCCCTGCATAGAATAAGCCAACAACTGACTCACAATTATGTAGTGGTAATGCACATAATCTAAGCAATGAAAGGGAGTGACGGTGGAAAAAGCCAGTATCACGAGGTTTTCTTGGAAAACTACCTAAAGAGCAATAAAAAGCACCACCCCAAGGGACCAAGACATCACCTCTTCCTCTATGCCCCCACAAAACCTTGTGTACTGAGACACCCCATGTATTTACACAGAAACATATATGATTATTCACAGTCATCACGCACTTGCTCAAAGAGTTGCATCCTTCAAGGCCCTGCCGACACTTCACTTGCTTTGGAAATCCTCCCTGACACGTTCCAAAGTGCAGTACATGCTAGTGATATGCGTGCGATTAAATCAGGTGCACACCAGTGGGCACTGATCCATAAATTAGTTTAACAGGCGAAGACGTACTTTAGCTTGTGTTAGAAACCTAAAAGACTTCCTTTCTCTATAGTAATATAGAGACTACCATGCTATGAATTCTCATTTGAAAGATCGAGGAAAGTGTCTCGTTTTTAAAAGCAAAGTGTTAAGTAAGAGAATAGGTAAGGAAAAAACAGTGTGAAGGGGGCTCAGAATAGACTGATGTGTGGAAAACACTGCCAGAGGCCTATGCAGCCCACCATTGCCCACACTACCCACTGCTTATGTCCGTGTGTTTCTTCTCTACAACCGTGTCACTGCAAGGCAGGGACATGGCCACTCATGCTTCCACAACCTTCACTGTGTCAAACATGGTGCCTCAAACAGGAATTCTGAATAGAAACCATTTTTCTTTTATTGTGTTACCAGCCTCATTTAGGTTAAAGGCAACAGACTAAGGAGTGAGCTCATGAAACAATTCAGGTCATTGCTAGAAATAGAAAATTGCTATTACCCTCAGGAGCAGCCCTAAATAGAGGAGGTGTCATGTCACCCTTCCCCCCCCCTCCCCAGCACCCCGCCTGGGCGTGCCCCGATCCTTCTCCCTGGCAACAGCAGCAGCAACATCTAGGCCCCGACTCCTTTCCACCAGCTTGGCCAGTGGGTAACCGGATCTGGGAAGGCACTTGAGTCACAACAGATTGGAGAGATTTCTGGACATAGTGCTCAATCCTCTCAACTAGCATTTGGGGTTCTTCAGAGAATTAACTCTGACAAAACAAACCAGAAACCTCACTTCAATGTGACTACTAGCTTGAGAAGCCTTCGGCAATCACCTTGCCCTTCTGGCTCAGACTTCACGTGGTCCCCTACCCATCCCTCCCATCTGGCCTCAGCCTCCATTGAGAAGCCTGGGGCCCCCCTCAAAGAGGTTTTGTGGTATAAAAGGATCTGACACAGCTTAGGAAATAGGCAGACGTGGAGCATCTCATCTACACAGAGGATATTTTCTCAGTTAAAAAAAAAAATGTGTTCTCACTTAAGAATGCTAATGGCCCATGCACAGAAATAAAATCCCTGACCTACTTTGAAGCTGAACTTATTAAACAAGCCGACCTTATTACTCAGAAGAGACTGTAAAACAGTAGAATAAAGTCCAAATGGAATTTCTAGCATCCTTCATCGACAGGAGTGGCCAAGAAAAGCACAAAAGAGAACCAGAGCCCTGGGCTGGGCATCGGGAGCCAGGGTTCATGCCCAGCTCTCTCATGGAGTCTTGCTGTGTGACCTTGGAGATATCACTCTCCCTCTCTGGGCCTTAGGACTCTCATCTAAGGACTGGAAGAGGTTCTCTCTGAGGCCACTTTCATCTGTGATAACTGGGGATTCTATTTTTTGTTTTTAAGAATTTAATGTTATAATGGAAAAACAAAAAAGAATCAATTATCTAGGGCATATTACACCAGATGCTAAGAGGCAGGTGAGGGACTAAGACATACACTGTGCCTCCAAGGAGCCCACAGCCTAGCACAGTGAGTCGGGGCAGTCCATACTGATTAATGGATTTATTTCCTAACAGCAATTTGAAAGCCGCCACAAGGCTACAGCAGACGTAACACAACTTGTGTCTGCAACAAGAATTCCCTCTGGCGATCCACCTGACAACTTCGATTTAGCTGAATGAATCTTTCAGTGCATTTTAAACTGCTGCACAGCCACGAGTGGCCGTCTACAAGTTATAATCAGATTTATCACACTGGGAAGGAAGCGAGCGGTGATACATTTCCATGGGGTTTTAGGGCAATAATGTGAGTCATCCCTGCCCATTCTGGAGAAAATCCTGGAGCTGCAAGGTAAATTATCCAAACCGGAACAGGAATGAGGCAGGAAAGGTTGCTGCTGTAACAGGAGGCATTAGTAACCCACACAATGTTGGATTAGTCAGTCACTATGGGTGCTACCGTGGGATGTTTAATGATGTTACTCGGAAAGTGTCGGGGTGTGTGTAATGGCAGGACTCCACTCAGTCCAGATCCCAGGCTCCGAGACTACCCTTCATTGGTTGAGTCTCTACAACATTGAGCACCCTCACAGAGCTCAGTGAACAAAGCCAATGCGGAGAAGAGATTTCCCAGAAGGAACAAGTGGATCTGGGGTTTGGGGTACAAAGCTGCAAGCGCCACGGTCACCCCTGGGGCAGCCATGTTGAATTCACGGACTCTGAAGCTGTATGAACAAAGATCAAGGCAGAATAGGAGTGAAGAACCCTGCAGAGACCAGAGAATGCAGGGTCCACAGAAAAGGATATGAGGGGCCCAGGCCAGAAACATCTGAGTATTTTCTCCCCATGTTACAGATGTGGACGTAGAGATTCAGAGAGCTATGCCCAGGTCCACTGAGCTAGTAAGTGGCAAGGATGTAACTGTGTGTGCAGCTTCCCATCCCTGAGGTACCCACCCTCCCCCGCAGCCCCACAACCCCTCCGCCAATCCCAGAACTTCCTGGTCAGCCACCTCACACTTTCCAGAGGTGCTCCAACTCCAACCTCCCACATCTGCCCTTTCCATTCTTTACCCACCAGTCACAGCCCATCGCACCCAGACCAGGACGCTCCTGCCCTCCTCTAGAGGGCTGCTGAACCTTGAACATAGTTTCCATGCCTGCCACTATTTGTGGCCTTGTTCTGGCAGTTATTCCTTGAGCTGTCTGGGGAGAATTCATGTTGCTGGATTCACAAGGTGTTTGTTCATCTTCCCAGAGCGTAGTTCTCATTCCCAACCCCAGGGATCAACGCAAACCATGAAGAACAAGCAGAGAGTCCAAGGCTCAAGGAAGGCAAGTCACACCTCATTGGAGAAGCTTTAAGAGGCTGGTGTAAACACTCAATCGTTTCCAGAGTCCTGAATGTGTTCTTGGCCTTTCATCTGACAAGAGCCCCCCTAACACAGTGGCCCCTCCACAGATCCAGTCCGCAGGGTCTTGGTGAGCAAAGGGCTTCCATTCCCCTTGGCATGACTGCCCTGTGTCCTGCAATGAACACACAGCCCTCTAACAGTAGACAACGATGCACATCCCTACAGAGCTGGGGGAGCACCGTTGTATCCCCATCAAACAACACAGGGAATGGAGACCAAGAGACAACAAGAAGTTTAGTCTCGCTTAGGAAAGACAGTGGCAGTGCTGGAGCTTGATGGCATCTCAACCACAATTTATGCTTCCCTGGGCATCTCTGAGGAAGATAACCTATAGTTTTATTTTGGCTTCTCAATTGGGATTCACAATTCTTTCAGTTAAGCACTACTCCAAATTTTTCTTGGAGACCTCTTTCCCACAGCCAGACCAGACAGTTTGTGATATGACCCGCCATCAGCTCCAGGAGTGGACCCCGATTCAGTCCAGCTGAACTCATCTTTCAGTGCAATTTACACCAATCGGCTTATCCACGCGTCCACCTCTGTAGTTCAGGGACGGTTCGGGGATGGACACATGACCCAAATCTGCCCACCGACCATCAGAAGTAGTCTGTTCATCCTTCCAGAGAGAAAGGTAGGATTAGCACTGCTGTCTAACCATGTGGGACCAGAGAATGGGTACATGATGGAAGCTGAGCCAAAAATAAAAGTAAAGGGAGAGACAGAGCAAGAAGCTGGAATGCGTGAAGTCACTGGTTGAGCCTTTAATCAGCCCACACCGCAAGTGTGTGAGACCTCTTCTCTGACCATTCATTTCCATAAACCAATAAATTCCCTTACTGATTAAGAAAACAACAAAAACAGAAACAGAGGGCAGGGACAGGAAGGGAAGGGA
>NW_026057578.1:17231357-17254489 GCF_023721935.1 Panthera uncia | reverse complement strand
GAAGGGAAGGGAAGGGAAGGGAAGGGAAGGGAAGGGAAGGGAAGGGATGGGAAGGGATGGGAAGGGATGGGAAGGGACAGGAAGGGAAGAGGAAAAATTATTACTAGGACTGGGGTGAATGCAAGTTGAGAGACAAATGACACATGACCACCAAACCCACTGCTCCACCTCAACCTAAGAGTAGTCTTGGGTGCAGGCAGAGCTGTGTGCGGTGGGTCCATGCAGAGCCCTCACGGTCCAGGTGATGCTCCTATCTCTGCTCTTCTCACTCTGACCCAGGAATCATCAATTTCTCAAAAAGAGAATCATGAGATCTCAGCTCTCAGGGGAGAAAGCTCACAGATCATTCCTCCATTCACTAGAGAGAATAATGATCTCAAAGGGGGAGAGAATTCACCCAAGGCCCCAGTGAATCCAAGAGTCAACCTTAGGGATACCACACATTCCTGAAGGAGCTATGCAAAAGCAGATGACACCTCGACCTGCCCTGCTCTCTGGGGCAGTCCCTGATATCTGGGAACTGGCCTGCTACCATCAGCTAGGACGTCAGGTTTCTGGAAGTTTGCCCGACACTTCCAGCTAGGGCCTTTTGTTCTCTGGTTGGCCTAAACAATCTCACACAACAGCCAAACAGACCAGCTCGCTGCTACCATGATGAAGTGAGGTAGAACAAAACCACTTCATCATTTTTTCTAAGACAAAAACAAGGCCACCATGCAAACCACAAAACACACAGCACCCTCTCCTGGCTCATGCGAGGCTGGTGGCGTCTCTACCAATTACCACTTTCATCCTGCTATAGTATTACCTCCATCTGGATTAAACTTATTCAAATGCCTGATGATAGAACTATCCCCACCTCCTGACAGATTTCAGTCTAGAGCAAATGCCCACTCCCTTGGACACTCCTCCACTCCAATTATCCAACCAAAGCCCAAATCCTATAGTAAGTCCTTCTAACACCTTCTTAATGAGACTCCCCAAGGCTCTTCATGGTGTGCATTCTCTCTCCACAGTGAGTCACAAACTCAACTAGTCAACCACAAGGGTGTTTCCTGTAACTCACATAGCATCCTGCACATGGAGGGCACTGACACCTGGGGGGAAAAAGTCTCCGCTTCCTTGGCCCAATACAGAATGCTCTCCATTATCAGGCTCTGCAGCTGAATCTACCTCCACTTCCCCATCTATCTTCCGCCACGGCACACTAGATACCATTCTAGGCCTTTGTACCTTCCACGTGCAGACTCTGTTACCTGGAAAGCCCCTCTCCCCCTCCCTCCTCGAGGCCTAGTTTAGGAAGCCTTCTCTGGCTCTGGATAGAGTAAATAAACCCTCCCTCCTCTCCATCACTTGACCATGCTGCACATACACTGATCGTGGCCCATGTCACGATGAACTGTAATCATGTTTGCCCTTTGTAACCCTCCCACACTAGGTGCAAGCTCTTTGAAGGGAAGAGGTGTGCAATGCCCAGTACAGAGGCTGGAACAGAATAGGTCTGTACACTGGCTAGTCAGTTTTTTCCTGCACTGAACCAGATGTCTTTCCTATTCAATGACTGCCATATTTCAAATCACATTCAAAATGAAAGCCAAAATGATAATGTTCAAATCAAAGCCCCTGTGAAAACAAAGGCTTTGGTCTGTTATAATAGTGTCACTTGTCATTTGCAGGGTACTCTGTGATTTACAAAGCACTTCTCTCATTACCTTACTTTATTCAAGGCAATCCTCATGGTAACCCTGGGTTCTGTTATCTCTACTCACTCTTCCAACCTGCTCAGACACTTGGAAGACTCAAGGCTGGGACACAACCAGGGAATAAACTATGGCGGGTGACAGGTGGTTGTTGCTCCAAATTCACTGGAGGCCCAGTCAGCTCATGGGTTCATGGCCAAAGGGTTTTCTGGGAACCAAGCCTGATATTCACAGTCTCACTTTATACCTATCCTGCCTTTAGTTATGCATTAGATTAAATATACAAATGCTTTAATTCAATGCCACCAGCATTTGAACAATGATTGGGAAGTCAGAACTTGACAGGAGTTCAGACTCCACTTATTACCCATATGACTTTGGGCAAAGGGTTTAACCTCTCTGAGCCTTGGTTTACCCAACAGTAATACAGAAGTTTAGTAGTACCTAACTTACAGAGTTATCATGAAGATTAAAAGAGAAAACGTAAGTTGAGAATTTCTACGGTGGCTGGCATATAGTAATACTACACATATAGTAAATCGTAGCTATTAATATGATCATGCTGTTATCACTACTCTTACTATTATTAAGTAGGGTGATCCTAGGTCATTTACTATCAGATAGATAGATTCTGTGACCTGGCTCTGCTCTGTGTAACAGGGGAGAGGTCAGCGGGGAGGGCTACAAGGTAAGAACAAGTTTCCCAAGATCCTGTTGTCACCTGGCTTCTGATTTGACCAGTTAGACGCACTCAGAGGAGACTGGAGGTAGAAGCAAAGGAGAGTCCAGAGCACATATATACATACATATGGAATGCATGTATACATATATTCCAGGCCATACATACTCACGGATCTCTCTCTCTCTCCCCCTCCCGCTGACTCAGGCAAGAGCTCCTGTAGCTCCTGCTGGAGTCTCTATAAGAATTCCACCTTCTTTATAGTAACCCAGAACCCTGAACTCCAATAACACTATCTTCATCTTGTGACCATCCACCCTAATGGTAGTAGCTTCTGGTCACTGTTAATCTCTGAGTTGGCTCACCCTATAACCAATTCCCTACATTAAATTCCTTCTGTATCAAACACCTAGAGTTTGCATTTTCCTTGCTGGTCCTTGACTGACAAATACACTATATATGCACACTTGAGCAAAGTTGCTTTCTGCACTAGTTTCTTCACTTATAAAATGTCGCTAATATCTGGAAAGATATAATGAAACATACAGACACAGATCTACCTCGGTACCTGGCACATAGTCATCTTAAGAAACTGGGTCCTTTCTTGCTCTATTGGAAAAGAATTCTGTGCAGAGATCTCATTCCAAGAACTATACTATAAGGAAACAAGGAAGAATGAAACTATTTCATAGTCAACAATGACCATTACAAGTTTATCTATCATACAGGATCTTGAAACAACATAAAAATACAATTAAAGAACATTGTTATGAGTTGAATTGTATCCCCCCCCCCAAAAAAAAAGGCTATTCTGAAGGCCTAGTGCCCTGTACCTCGCCTTAACTGTGAAAAGGGTTGTTGGCAGGTGTAAGTAGTTAAGGTGAATGGTCATGCCGGAGTAGAGTGGGCCCTGATCCACTATGATAGGTGTCCTTATAAGAAGATGGCAACCTAAAGATGTAGTGAGACAGGGACACCACCATTTGAAGATGGAGGACTGGAGTATTAGGTCTACAAGCCAGGGAATTGCAAAGATCGCCAGCACACCACCAGATACTGGGAAGAGGCAATGAAGGATTCTCGTACAGGTTTCAGAAGGAGTCCGGCCCCACCAACACCTTGACTTCAGACTTCTAGCCTCCAGAACTGTGAGAGAGCATGTGTCTGTCATTTTACCACACCCTGTCTTTAGGGCTTTGCTGCAGCAGCCGTAAGAGGTGAATACAACTGTAAAAGGAGGTGGTGGGTTGGCAACATTCTGAGTGTCTCTCTACACTCAGGCTCCATGGTGTTAATGCCCTGTATTTCTTGGGTGGTGAGCAGGGTATGTCACACAGCTGTCCTGACTTTAAGAAAGGGAAATTCTCATGAGTAGACTTCACCTAATAAGATGAGCCCTAAAAAGAAATGGGGCTCTTCCTAGTAAAGAAGATCTGAAGGGCAAGAGGGTTTGGGTGCCAAGGAAATTCTCCACCATAGGCTTTGAAGATGGAAGAAGTCACATGACAATGAAGGCAGGTGATCTCTAAAAGTTGAGAGCAACCCCTGGCAGAGACTCAGCAAAAAAGATGCAGACTTGATATCCACCACAAGGAACAGAATTCAACCAACAGCATAAATGAGTTGGCAAGCAGATTTTTCCCCAAATGAGAATTCAGCCTATGAGGACCTTGATTTCAGCCTTGTGATACCCTGAACAGAGAACCCAGGCAAGGCTCAGGCTTCTGACCTGCAGAACTCTGAGATAATCATGCATTGTCTTAAGCTGCCAGGTCTGTGCTAATCTGTTACACAGCAACAGAAAACCAATACAGACAGGTATACTCACTGTCTACAACTGTTAAATGTAAGTATGTCGAAGGCCATAAAGGAATACACAAAATACGGGTAATGTAACATTAACCCAAAATTGTGTGAAATACACATGGTATGGTATTCTCATCTGATGGCATCTCTGCCAAACATACGTGTGGATAAAAAGAGAGACAGACAGACAGACCATGGATGTACTAGGGTGACAAAATTGAGATTCAAAGCTGCCTTTAGTCTTCTTTTATTGTTTTAAGAATTTAAAAACTTACGAAAGAACAAGATTGTTCTTGCCCCCAGACCATGTGAAACAGACCACTATAAGGTTTTACAGTGAGCACAGTCTCCCAAAAGCTCAAGCTGCTTGAAATAGAGGGCCACATAAGAGCCAAGATTTCATAAAATTCCATCAGATACAGGTAATTTCTTAGATTAATATAACATCAAAGAGTCACAAATGACTCTTTTCTCTGGAAATTCCACATAAACCTTCCCTGTTATCACTCACCACCCACCAAATGGGAAGTAAAAGAGACATCCATCCTTTTGGTTAAAATCCCATCTGTGTTAAGGACGAAAGGTGATTGGGAGACTTCACGCTTTCCTCACCTACAATGTCCAGAGGAAAACTTTACGAGCCAGTACACTGGCTCCCCACATCCTCTTTCCCTCTGTCACAGTCACCAGCAAAGTTCCAGATGGTGGCTGTTCTACCATCTTAGGTCTCAGAGGAATGGACAACTGTAGAAGAGAGTCCCCATCAACCTCCAATGGCCGAGTCATGTGAATAAAACATAAACCTTATAGTCTGCAGCCTCTGAAGTGTGGGACCATTTGTTACTACAGCACTACCTAGCACATCTTATCTTGTAGGGGTAATGTTATGATCCCCCTTTTACAAGTGAGAAAAAGGAAGCTGAGAGATGAAATAATTGGCTCAAGTTCCCATATCTGCTAAGTCCTAATGACAGGACTGAGATTCAAGTTCAGGGAGGGCTGACTCTAGAGTCCATGACTCAAATCCACTAGGCAAACGTCCCTCTACTCCTTGATGCCTGGATAATCCAACACTGTACTCAAGTGGAGGCAGGATGTTGACAAGAGTCTCCCCTTCAAAATGAGGAGCATAATAATGTGCTACTCTTTACCTGGACCAATGAGTCACAGATGATGTAGGAGACACCAAGTGCAAGGCAAGGGCATTTTGACTGAAATAGGGATATCATCAAAGTCTCTGAATGACATCTCTCTTCTCCCCTGGAGAGGTTTCCATTGCTCAGGGGCCAAGATGGCCCCTTTCACCAAATCCTGCAGGATCTAATTGTGAGTTCTTCCTCACTGGGATGTCAGCTTAGTTTTTCTTAGTCTGTAGTGGATTTGTGAGTGGATAAATTAACCTTTATTTTAAGAAAAGCAAACACCATACTGCAGCCCAACAAAGAGGGACCTACTGAGAGCTTTAAGTACTAAGAGTCACGTTCTCTGCACCTATCTCATACAGTGAGATAATACACTTTTCCAAGAACAGTCCACATCTGGGCATCCTGGGGTCCTACAGACCACTCAGGTGGAGCAGTTACAGTACCAGATTCAGGCCCACCTCTACAACTGATTATCCAGTGACCCCAGCTGTCTGAGCCTCTGACTCTCTATCCACAGCACTACAGGAATGGAAAAGGTAATGTATAAAGTGGTTTCCAGCTTGAAAAATACCACAGTCAAAACCAATGCCAACTCTTACACATCACTGATTGGTGTGTAAAACAGCACAACCCTTATGGAGAATAATTTGGCAGTATCTATCAAAGTTAAAAATGTTCAGCAACCCCAGGCCTAGGAAATTATACTAAAGATATGCTTGCATAATAAAATGACGTTTGCACAGGGTTATTCATTGTGGTATTGTCTGATAGCAAAAGACTAGAAGCAATCCAAATGCTCATCCATGGCAACCAGTTAAATAAATGATGGTACATCCATACAATGGAACACCCTGGAGCTATTAGAACAGGAAGCTCTTCATGTCCAAATACAGAAAGATACCCACGATACATTAAATGAAAAAAAAAGTACAACTCAAAAGAGCTTGTGTAATATGCTACAATTTATGTAAGAAAAAGAAGACAACAGAATGGGAATTTGATTAATCTACACATAAAACACCTCTGGAAAGATACACAAGAAAACAGTAACACTGATAATCTCTAGGGAAGAGAAATGTGTGGCTGAGATAAGACGTAAAAGGACAAATTTTCAGTGTATATTCTTTTGTGTCTTTGGATTTTTGGAGCAGTTAAATATAGTACCTACAAAAAACACAGGAATAATTTTTAAAAATTTTTAACTGCTGCCAGCCAGTAGTTAAGTAAGAATCAAGACAATTCTTGAGAGCATATGTTCTCAAGATGGAAAACCTCAAGTACCTTCTTCCTGGAGACCAGTACCCAATGGCTTCTCATGTACAAAATCTCTCTCTTTCCTCTTCCTAATACGCACTGTGCTCTCTACCTTCCTTTCATTCCCTCCTCTTCAGAATTTCATTATATACCTAAAATGCAACTCTTAGATTCTCTAACATGTTTTTAATTTTGAAAATGTATTTAAGTATACGAGAAAGGAGCCATGGAAAGGGGTAAGCAAAACTAGGATCTAGAAAGAGTTATAATTCCCCATGAGACTGTTGGATGAGCCTCTTGCCCTCTCAGGGCCTCAGTTTCTCCAGTGGTTCAACAAGGGCTATAGAATAGGAGATGCCTCAGGTCACCTTCCTCTCCGCTTTAAGGTTATAGTGTTCTAATCACATGGGATACAGCGAAGGCAAGACTATATCCTGGAAGGAGCTTTGGATCTGTTACCTGACATGTAGTTTCTCACTCTGCTAACTGTCCTCTGGAAACATCTCAGATAGACCAACGGAGGTCTTGGTGGGGATAAGGGTGGTTTGGGATGCCAGAGTACTGGGAAATGGAGCCCAATCAGAGGGTGGAGGTCTTGCTGAACTGAGGAGGTAGAATTGGGAGTTCGGGGGCTGCCAGAGTGGAATTTGTAAGGCAGGGTACCATAGCACATGCGGAGATTCCCTACCAATCTCTGGATGATTGCTGGCCAGCATATATGGAAGGCAAAACTCTGGAATATCTGGAAGAGAGTATTTAATACATACGGGACTCAGAGCCAAAATGAAATACCAGAGGTTGTCTAGGGTTGAGAAACACTGGAATCCTGGGCCAGGTGCAGTGGCGATTCAGTGAAGACCCCAGAAAGAACAAGTTACAGTAGTGAGCATCACATCTGAAAGGAGGGACCACACATAAAGATGACTGACTAAACCAAAAGAGATCCATCCTAACAAAGAATCCTGAGAGTTTCAGAAGGATGGGCCAGTAATTTAACTGTCTGACAGAATAAAATTCAATACCTTGAAAGCAAATTGACAAAATCTAGACTACGTACAGCATATCAGCTACAGTTGTTACATGAAGATTCAGGAAGGAAAACACCCCACACAGTCAAAATAACAGACGTCAGGATGATTCAGATGTTAGAATCTGTAGATGAGAACTTGAAAGTAACCACTGCAAATGCACTGAGGGTGTTAAAAGACATTTGTACAGAACAAGAGGACAGACAGAGAATCATAGCAAAGGAACAAAAAGTTAAAAAATAATAATAGTTCTATGATTGAAAAGTATCACATCTAAAAGGAAAAGTTTACTCTGGGCTTAGCAACAGTTCAGACACTGTAGAAGAAAGGGTCACTGAATGTGAAAACAGGTTAAGTAGATATCTGAACATCACAGCAAAAATGACTGAAAAATAAAGAGACTCAGTAACCTGTGGTTGAATACCAAGTGGTCTAACATGTGGATATTTGGCATCTTGGAGAGACAGAGCTGAGAAAATTGGCATAAATAACTATTTAAAGAAACGGTGACACACAAAAAAAGAAAACCAAAAGAAAAATATCTTTAAAACTTTGGTGAAAAGGATTTAAAATTTTAAAAAATGATTCAAGAGATATTCCATATTCGTAGCTTAAAATATTCCATTTTATAAAGGGAGTAAATTCTCCAAAAATTGCTCTAGAGACTCAATGTATATTTTGGTCAGCATCTCTAAAGTATTTTTAAAAACTTGATGTATTGATGCTAAAATGTATATGGAATGCAAAGAACCTAGAATAGTGAAAACAATCTTAATAAATAACATCACCTGTGTCGAGCAGGGGTATATAGGAACTCTCTATACTTCCCTTTAATTCTGCTATGAACCTAAAACTCTTATAAATAATAAACTCTGTTTTTTAAGTGCCTGTGGAGTGGGGTTTGCCTTCCTGCACATCTGTCATTACCCCCACTTAGGTAGCTGCTTTCTCCATTCTGAGTCCCAGAATGAAAACAGAGCAGAGATTGGAGCTGCTCAGACTCACAGCTTGAGCACAGCTATACCGATGAACCCAGGTAGGATCAGCCGATCTCTAGCTAACTCACAGGCACATGAGCAATAACTCCTATTTGTTGTTGTTGCTGATAAAATAAAAAGCAGAGCTGTAGGATTGATTTTAAGGCTTTGATAAAGCTATAGTAATCAAGACAATGAGATATCAAAATAGTGAGACGAAAAGACCAACAGAAAAAGACAGAGAATCCAAAAATGGACCCATATATTTATGGACACATGGTGTATTAAAAAGGCTTAACAGTATTCACTTAACAGTGAATTGAGGGAAAATAACACTTCTAATAATGGTACTAGGTCAACTGACATAATATGGATAAAATGAACCCTGGTCTTTATAAAGCATATTATAAAAAATCAATTTTAGAAAACTCACATAGGCTCACATATGTGCTCTTAAAAGTTAATATAGGAGTGTGATTTTTGATACTGTAGAACATAAGTATTTTTTAAACATAGTAAAAAAAGATAATTGGACTTCATTAAAATTAATATCTTTTATTCACCAACACACACCATTAAGTAAAAAGGTAAGCCACAGAATGGGAGAGGATAACTTAGGATACACACACACACACACACACACACACACACACACGACAAAGACTCATATCCAGTAAATACAAAGAACTGCTGCAAATCAATAAGATACCACACAATTTTTTTAAAGGCAAAATATTTGAACAGGCAATTCACAAAATAGATTATCTGAATTGCCAAAAAAATTATGTGTAAAAGTGCTCAACCTCATTAGTCATCAGTAAAATTCAAGTTTAAAAATCACCATGAAAATATATTACCATATACCTACCAGAATGGCCAATATTAACAGACTGACAACACTAACACGTCACATTAGAATAATGTCTGGCAATATGTATTTAACCCAAAAAACAATTCCACTGCTAGTTATACACCCAAGAGAAATGGCACCCAATAACACAAACACAAAACAAAACAGTAACAAAACCCAACAAAAACATTCATAGCAGCATGGTCCATTATGGCTAAAATAGAAAACAACCCAGATGTATGTCAGCAGTAGAATGGATACATTTTGGAATATTCATTATAACAAAACATTGTTCAAATAAAGAATTAAAGAATACTATGGATGAGACTTACAAATATAATTTTGAATGGAAGAACTAAGACAAAATACATAGCTTTATGATTCTCTTTATATAAAATTCAAAAACAGAAAAAAACTAAAAGAACACCTTTGTGAATTAATTAGTTGGAGGGGACACAAAGGTTTCTGTGGTGCTGGGTATAGTCTACGTCCTGATCATGGTGTTATTCGTATTATTTTGACCTTTCTGCATTTATGCTATACTCCAAACTGTAAGTCCACGTCCTTGCCAAAAAAGGCACTGCAAGAGTCCAGTTGAGAACTGACAGGAGTGGATACAGTGATAATAACAATGGTAGGGAAGAGATATAATCAAGAAACATTTAGGTGATAAACTGGCAGGTCCATTTTGATGGGTTACATGCGGGATGCAGTAGGGAAGGTTGAGGAAAAGGTAGTAGCCTAAGATGGCTCTCAGATTTCCTTCTGGTGTTGGTGATGAAATGAATGGTGCGCCATTAATGGAGATCAAAGATTTGGGAAGAACATCTTGAGCTTGAGGTGCCTGTGGCAATCCACAGGAACATCTCTGGCAGCTAATTAATTGGGAGTTCACTGGAAATGTCTGAGCAAGAGATATGGGTGTGGGAGTCAGTCATCAGCCTCCCTGGTCATAATTAAAATAATGAGACTGGATGGAGTAACAGAAAGAACATGGAGCATGAAGGCGTATGCAAGCAGCACTCTGGGGGAACGCCAAATTGAAGGGAAAGGTATAGAAACACAAACTTATGACCAGGACAGAAATTTTAAGCTGGAGAAATAGGCAGAAAACCAAGAAACGTCAGTCATGGAAGCCCAGTCCCAACTGTGAGGCAAACAAGAGTAGCCAGGGAAGCTGGTCAGTTCTCTCAAAAACTTTGACCAAAAGGCAAGGATTTAGCTCTGCAGCTGTGGTCCCTGGGAAATTCACTTCTCCTTTCTGAGCCTTGGTTTCTTCAGTATTAATGGGGCAGTAGTGTAGTATCTGCATTAAAGGATATTGGGAGAAGCAAATGAGGTAACACCTATCAAGTATTTAGTAAATAGTGAGAGTTCATTACCTGCAATCATCATGATCTTTGCATGTGCCCATCAAGCAAGGTGTTCTTTCTCAGGGTGGGAGTAACAGGGACAAGTTTAGAGGCCAAGTAGAGAGTCAGAAGGGGAAAGTCCCTGGATACCACAAAGAGTAATCAAGGAGGACGGGCCCCACCACCACAGGTAGGTGGGCACTCCCACTGCTCTGAAAAAGCAAAGAATAGACACCGAGACACATACATCTCACAAAGTAGCAGCAGGTGCTGCAGGGAAAGGGGTCACTCCTCCCAAAGCCTCCACAAGACACCTCCATGCCTTCGGGGAAGACCCCATCTTTGGGACAATCAATGCAGGTATGAAAGATACTGCCGAAAACAACAAGCCTCATTCATCCACTTATCACCCATTCATTCAGTCACTCACATTTAACAAACACATACTAAATGCCTCCTGTGTGACATACAGGAATAAGAAATAGTTCTTCCTCTTGAGGAGATCACACTCTTTCTGGAAGTCCAATAAGGAAGGAAAGGGACGTTTACACACACTAACCATTTCCGAGGTACCAAACCGTGGGCTTTACACAAGTGATAAAATGTGCCATATCTTATTTATCTTTCAGCAGGACTGGGAGGGAAGGTTCACTATCTCTATTTTACACACCTGAATACAAAGGCTTGAAAAGTTAGGTGCTTAGTCCAAGGTTATGTGGATACAAGTAGCAGAGCCAATAGTGGAGGAAGAGACCATCATTATAGCGCAGTATGGGGAGATGGGTGCCACACACATCCAAACTGTTGGATGGTTACAGGTGGTTCGACGAAGAATGCACACAGGAGTTTGATCTTGAAATAAGAGCTTTCCCCAAAGAAAAGGGGCCAAGAGAAATAAAAGGTTGACTAATCCTCAGATGTTACCAGAGCATATGTGCCCATAGCCTGCTCCTCACACAGAGAAAGAACTCAGCCATAGACACTGCATGCCTCCCCATTACAAAAATGTGGCTTTTCTTGCATGAGCACAATTAATTCTTATGACCCAAGTTCCTTTGGATTTTCTCCAAGCTTTCCTGAGGACACAGAATTGTCCTTCTGCACTGTCAAATCCCCAGATCTCATACTTAGCAGCTGTTTTCAAGATATTTTGTCAAAACTGCATATCATCTAGGCACAGAATAATTTGTCACAGGCATTTTTACATCTGGTTGACTCCAATCAAATCATCCAGAGATTAGATAAAAACTTACAAATTTTATCAGCTTTAATTACTTAAAACAATTTTGATGGCCCTTTGAGTCTCTCCCATCCCCCAGACACTCAACACAAAGTTTCAGGAATAATAGGGAACAGATGGCAGAAATATTTAAGACAATTTTTTTTAACAAAAATGATCAAGGAAAGATTTCATTTATTTTGATTTTTTTTTCCATTTAGGAGAAAACTGCTTTCCATGGAAAAGGGTATCTTCATAAAATCTAGCCTAACTTATAAAAAATCCCTTTAATCTAATTTTAACCGAAATGAAGCCTTCCTCCTAACGCAACTCTGATCAGGATAGATAGACTTTGCATTTAGAGATCTCAGGGGTGTGTGTTAATGACAGAACAACACCTGCGGGTGATTTAACCTGGTGTCTTCGGGGCCTCCATGGATCCCCAGCAACTGACCGATGAGTAGGGCACAGCTGGGGTTGGATGATGCTTCTGCAGGCTTGAGCTCAGGCTGTTTAAGGCCCCAGGCACACGGAGCAGAGCAGGGAGAGCGGGCCTTGGAGCCAGAGCAGTAGGTGGAGAACGCCAGGCACTCTGCTGAGAGCTGCGAGCATCTCCTTGGGCAGGAGGAGAACCCAGAGGGATGCCAACATTTGGATACCTTGCATAAAGCAGAAACTCTGAAGGTAGAAGTAGAATTCGGAAACAGAATGCCTCAAGCCTTGGATAAGAGGCTTGGGCCATAAGGCCTCAGGGCTTCCTTCCAGCTCTGAGTTCTATGATCCTCAGGCTGATCTGGAGAAGCCTCTAGAAGGATGCACTCTGATACAGATATCAAAGTGTAGTTGAAAACCCCAGCCTTTAGTGTCATAAGGCTTAGAGTCAACTCCCTCCTCTGCAGCTAACGAGCTATATGACCTGGACAAGCCACTTAACCTCCCTAAGCATTGCTTCCCTCATCGTCTTTCTCATTTAATGTTAAAAATACCATAGCATCAGGACACATGGGTGGCTCAGTCTGTTAAGTGTCCGACTTTGGCTCAGGTCATGATCTCATGGCCCATGGGTTGGAGCCCGCTTCGGATTCCGTGCCCCCCTCTCTTTGCCCCTCCCCCCGCTCCTGCTGTCTCGATCTCTCAAAAATAAATAAATGTTAAAAAAAAATTTTTTTCAAGTACCATAGCACTGTGTCTGGCACAAAGAGACCAACAGTAAGGAGGAGATCCCCCTCACCATAACCCCACTACAAATGGCCCATAAGTTGCAAACACTTCAAATGTGTGGTGAGCTCCCATTCATCTCTCTGGCTCCTGTTCCTGCTTTGTAAGGGCTTATGCAGCCCTGTTAGTCTAAAGTAACTGATACCCCAGTGACTGGTGGGTCTCCAGTGTGACCCTGCCAGAGATGAGCCCTGGGCCTCATGCCAGGTAGGGTCTCAGTTGTTCTTTCATAAATAAAGAGCATCTCACTTGGCAGAGACTGTCTCACTACCCACAGGTCTGTGTCCCTTTCTTCCTTGGCACAAGGTGGCTGATGCTCCCAGTGTCCCCTGCAGTTAGGTGTGGCCATACAGTTCTCGCCGATGGCGAGTGAGTGAAAACATGTGCCACTTTCAGGCTGGGTCCATCCCAACAAACAAAAACAACAGTAACATCAGAAAATAAACTTTTCCTTTCAAACGTCTGATGCAGAAGAGCAGGGTGACTTTAGAAGCCACGTGGTCAAGACGGCTGACAGAAGACAGAGCCACGGTCCCTGAGTCACCACTTGGAGAAGAGTCCCCCACCTTAGATGTTTCCTAAGTAAGGAATAAACCACTCTTCCTGTTTTAACCACTAGACATTGTCAGATTTGTCATGGCAACTCCCCTAAGTCAGTGAGTCTGCACTGTGACTATGTATCAGAATCTCCTGGAGGGCTGGGGCACCTGGGTGGCTCAGTCGGTTAAGCGTCCGACTTTGGCTCAGGTCATGATCTCATGTCTCGTGGGTTCGAGGCCTGCATCAGGCTCCATGCTGACAGTTCAGAGCCCGGAGCCTGCTTCAGATTCTGTGTCTCCCTCTCTCTCTGTCCCTCCCCTGCTGGCAATCCCTCCTTCCCTCTCTCTCTCTCTCTCAAAAATAAATATTAAAAAAGATTTTTAAATATTTTAAGAAATTAAAAAATAAATCTCCTGGAGAGTTTATTCAACATACAGATTCCTCAGTCCATCCCCAAACTTTCTGATTCAGTAGGTCTGGGTCAGGGGTCAAGAATTTGAGTCCCTAACAAGTTCCCAGGTGGTGCAGATGCTGCTGGTCCAGAGACCACTTTGAGAATCACTCTCTCTACCTAGCGCACTTATAATGCTTGCATAGTGGGGCTGGGGCTCAGTAACCCTGATGAATGGAGGAAGTGAGCGAGACTTCTCTGTGTCCAGCCTGCCCTGCTGCCTGGAGCCCGCAGTCTGTGTGAGAGGACACTCACATAAACACACAGCTGACAAACTGTGACAAGTGTCAAGTTAGAGAAGAATGAAAGGGGGAGAGAACTCAGACTGAGGGACAGAACTCAGTGCTACCTCTCAATGGGAAGCACCCGTCCAAGGACAGATCGGTGGGGTCTAAGCAGCACACACGCAGTTGTGCACCTTCAGGGCAATTTCAAGAACAAAGGTTATTCGGGCCTAGACAGGGATGGGATACTTGGAGAGGTGTCTACAATGGATGGCTGAAGTAGGGCTCAGGAATCTGAAATACATCTTAGAGGCATCAGGGGGCCCCCAAGAGGTGGGGACAAGGGTGTGTGGAGAGGAGAGGATGACGCTGGGAAGTTGGAGGTGAGATGGGTCAACGGGAGACAGAGCTGGAGGGCAGCTCCAAAGGTCTCAGCAGTGAGCGGGCGAAAGTGTGGGCTGGCGCAAGGAACATTTGGGCAACAGGGCTGGTACACTCAGCTGAGTGGCCTTCACAGGTGCTGGGGAGCACCTGGCAGGCACTCAGGCTTCTGGCTGAACGAGTGGGTGGACAGCAGCACCGAGAGACGGGCACAAAGAAGCAGGCTGGGAGAAGAGGGTCTGTGTGCTCAGTTTGGAGTGTGAGGGCGGGAGGCCCATGGGATCTGTGGGCTCTTTGGGGTCCTGGGGCTGATATCAGAGCAGCAGTGTTCCTGCCTCAGTCCTATGGTCAGGGGCCTGGCTTTTTCCCAGAGCACTCCTGGTGCCATGGGCACATGTGCACACACCTACACCATAATACACACATGGGTACATTTCTCACTTCCATCTCCTCATTTCACAGATACCTTCCTCCCTCCACCCATCAGGCCAACCCATTTGGTTGGGCAGTAAGACATGTGGTGAACACCTATCCAATGCCTGACCCTTCAATCTCCCCTGAAGGGGCCCACATTCTATGTCTGTCCTGATGCTCTACTAGGCCAGTTTTCCCAAAGAACACTAATGCCCTGGCATTCCCAGCTCTCCTCTTTATCTCCCCGCTCCCCTGCTTTGCAGCATCTGACACTGTTCAGCTTCATCACGATCCCTGCCCACCGGCCTCTGCACACGCCTGCTCATCCACCTCGGGATCCGTGCCTGCTCATCCACCTCGGGATCCGTGCTCCACCCTTCCAGTGGCACTCGCCAGCCTGTAATTCCCTTCATCTTTGTCACTGGGCTGGAAACACCCAACCAGGCACTAGAGCAGTGCTCCCCGAAGGTTACCGGCTCTGTCAATCACCTGATAGACTTGTAAAAATACAGATTCCAACTGAGTAGGTCTGGGGCTTGGGGCAAAACTCTGCATTTCAAATAAGCGGCCAGGCGAAGCAATACTGCTGGTCTCAAATAAGAATCATCTAGATCTGTTGTCTCCACTGCCTCGTACCCACTCCGGCGTGGCTTCTGCTGCCCACCACGCCACCAGATCGGCTTGTGCAGTGCATTAATGGCCTGTAGGTTGCTAAAGGCACAGCATGTTAGCATCTGACCCTCTACTCCTTGGAACAGCCTCTTCCCTTCCCTTTGACACCACATCGAGACACCTTGAAACCGGTGTTTCTACTCCAAATGAGCTGGTCAAAGAACTGCCCCTCAAAAGGAATGCTGGTGCTTTCCATTTTTTCCATCCTAGCTGGGAGCCAGAATCCTCCTTCACTGTCCCTTCTAAGACGCTAAGGGAACTCTGGGTCAGTCTGTCCATTCTCCGGCCAAACTCAGGGCTCTGCCATCATCCATAGCAGGCACTGTCCAACAGAACTTTCTGGAATGACAGAGATGTTCTATAACCACAGTGTCCCATAGGGTTGCTACTAGGCACATGCAGCCCATGTGACTGAGAAACTGAAATTTTTACTTTAATTAAAGTTGAATTTAAAGGGCCATATATGCCCAGTGGCTGCCATATTGGACAGCACAGTTCTATAGGAACGGATACTTCAGAGACACTCCCATCACATACCAGATGCTCCTTGGGCCTATGGCAAATTTTAACAATTTTTCAAATGTATCATAAGAGATGGTAAACTTCAGTGGATGGAAAGCATGACTATCAGACTCAGATGACCTGAGTTCAAATCCTGACCCTGCCACTTGCTAAGTGAGTGACTTTAGCAACTCACAACTTCTCTGAGCTTCAGATCTTCACAGGTACAACAAAGGTAATAGCAGATCCTAGGGAACTGGTGTGAGCATTAAATAAGTAAATACACATAGACATTTAGGTCAATGCCTAGTATAGAAGTGCTCAATCAATGTTATCTTCTTGTACTATTTTTATTATTAAATCCTCACACTAGTCTTGCAAAGAAAGGATTACTGTCTTGCTGTCTCTGTATTACATGAACACTGACATGCAGAGAGGAAAAGGGGTCACTCTAGAAGCACACAGAAACTTGGGATTTGAACCCGGTCCTGCCCAGCTCCACAGCAGCCAGCAGTCCAGCTGTGGGCAGGCTGCCCATCACAGGCTGTAGTGCCCACTCCCCAGGACAGCCTTTCCTATAGACTGTGGCAACCACAGAATCTGGAAGGATAGGGGCTGGGTCCTGGGAACAACTCTCCCACAGCTCACCGCCATACCCCTAATGCAGTCAGTGGTCCACACATAGCAATGGGGGGTCTGCCATTTTGGTGCAGTTATAGCCTATGCTCTACTGCCAAGGACCTGATAAGGAGTTGCAACCCCTGCTTTCTAGATCTTCAAGCCTGAAGTGACCCCCCTCTTCAGCTCTACCATACAAGGTCACGTTTCTCTTTCCACTCAGTGCAGCTGTGTGCTTCTACATCCAGAGCGGTTCCCAGGAAGAGGACAGCTGCTTCTCCTGAGACGTGCTCACTGTGCTTCCCTGGGAAAAGTAATCCAGTCTAGGCAGCAGTACCTCAGAGGCTATGCTGTCATGGGAAAAGAGCCACCCAAGGAGCCTACAAAGGATAAGCAGACCAGATGGCCTAAGCAACTGGACTGGGGTGGGAATACCATTGGACTTGGACCCAGGAGACTGGGATTCAAATCCTGCCTCTGGTACTTGTTGACCTTAGGAAAATTACTTAGCATCTCTGAAGCTGGTCTTAATTAATAAAAATGAACTTATGTAGAGCAATCTGTGATTTTCAATGTATTTTCATAGCTGCAAATTCACTTATCCATTCAAAAAGCATTCATTGATCACCTACTAGGTGTTCTGTCTGTAGGGAGATGATGGTAGCCAAAGCAACAAAATCCTTGCCTTCAGAAAGTTTACTTTTAATATAATCATCTCACATGTCATGTGTTGTATCACCACGGAGGTAAATCTTGTGAAAGAATATTACACAGCAGTGGAAAATGAATTCACATCAGCCGCATACTTGTGCAGATTATCCTGTTTGAGCCCTGAATCCAGTCTCTGCTCTGCCCCGTGCACCTGGAGACCCACCTCCATCGACTGTTATCTCTCAGCTCCCTTGCCCTCAAGTCCCAGTGGGGATTCTCACCCCCAGCCAATAAGAAGGTATCCTAGATCATCAAAGGTGAAAAGAAAGCACCTATTTCCTCCCTTCCTCAATGCCTTTTCTTTGGCAACAGCTGCTTCCTCTGGGATGTGAGCTACCCTGCGCCCACCCATGTCCCCCACCCCAGCTCTCCCTTTCTCTCCCCTCCAAGCCCTGGGGAATACCAGCTTCCTGCTATGGCTGCCTTATCATTCTTTGTTTTCTTAACTCTGTCCCTATCTCTTCCTATGTCTAAATTAGCTCTTCATGAAACTCTTACAAAAGACAAACACGGGAAGCGAGGTATACAGTGTCTGAAGAGTGTGTAACACAGGGGCTGACATCATCCGAAGAGGGAGTGAAGTTTTTCCCGAGAAATAAAATCTGTTGGGATTGGAACCATGAGTGTGAGGTAATCATAAACTTGCACTCTGACAATTAACACTCTCCCCCTCAAACTTACACGTGAGGAAAGTGAGGCTCAGTGAAGGGAAGGGTGGCTGAGGCTATACAAATTCAATCTTGTCTGTACATACAAAGCAAGGCACAGGGACACCTGCCTTACCTGTCCTGGAAACCTCTATTACTTTCCTCTTGCTGCTGTAATAAATGACCCCAAACCGAACAGCTTAAAACAAGGGTATTGCCTTATAGTTCCACGTGTGAGCAGTCCTAAAATCCAGGTGTCAGCAGCACTGCATTTCTTCTGGAACATCCAGTGGACAGGGGTTTCCCTTGCTTTATTCAGATACTAGAGGCCACCTGCATTGCTTGGTTTGTGGCCCCTTCCTCCTCCCTCAAGCCACTAGCTCAGCATTTTCCAATCTTTCTTTCTCTTTTCTTCCTTCTCTCCCTCCTTCCTTCTCTCCCTCCTTCTGTTGTTACCTCCCTTCTGAGTCTGACTCCCCTGCCACCCTCTTATAAAAACCCTTAGGACTACATTGAGCTCAGATAATTCAGTGTCATCTCCCCATCTTAAAATACTTAGTCACATCTGCAAAGTCCCTTTAATCACATAAGATAACAGGTTCATAGGTTCTGGGGATGAAGATCTGGGTATCTTAGGGGAGGAAGCATTGTTCTGCCTACATACAGGACCCAAAGGCCTTGGAAGTGGCTAGAAACTTGTCTGTCATAAAGACCGATTCTTATTGCTAAGGTGTTACTAGCAGTAATGTCACCTCCACAGAGAAATAAACAAAACCAGCCTTCTGAGGCCAGGTGGCCTTTGGCAAAAGGGCAGGCAACCGGCTGCTGTACAACCATGAGTAAGACACTTAACCTTTCTGAGCTTCACTTTGCTCTTTGTAAAATGGGAACAGTGTCTATTCCCCATGTAGAGAGGATTACATGAGCTGGTGCATGACAAGAACACAGCACAGGGTAGGGCTCCCCCTCTCCATGTCTCCTCTTGGCCTCCTTCTGCCTCCCATTCTGAGAACACACATGCACAGCCCACTTTCAGCCCTCGGTGGCTGCCATCGCTATCCTTCAGGGACTGACGAGCTGTTACTAATGGGATTGTTCAGGGTGGGGTGGGGGTGTGAGGAACAGAAGAGCTTCGGGGCCTCACTCATCCTTCTGAGATTTTGACATAGACACAGATTTTAAGAGAATTAAGCAAAGAAGTAGAAATGCTATGAATAAATGTCAGCGTCCCTCACAAAATGCTACCTCCCAAGACCTCACTTTTTGCCAGCAAATACTCGGAGATGTCAGGGCATCTCTCCAAAGTGGCTCTCATCATGTCACCCGCCTTTTTAACATCTTCTAAAGACTGCCCTGCTGGTGACAGGACAAAACAACCGTCCTTTGTCTAGAGCCTCAGATGGCCTCGAGCCTGTCTCCTGACTGTCCTTCTAGCTCAGCTCTGTCCTGTAACACCTGCATGTTTCAGTGGGGGGCAGGAGAAGTGGGGGCAGAAGACTTCTGCAAACCTCCTATTCCCTTCGATATCTATTACTTTCCTTTTAATGTTCTGATACATGTGACACCCCTCAGTGAAGCTTCGTCAGCTGTAAAATGGGTCACCGTGAGAACTTCTTGAGATTATCCTTGGCATGCCTCAAGAACACTGTAGGGGGATACTAACTAGCAGTGATTACATCAACAATAACATCTACCATGTGCCAGGTATCAATAGAGGTTGGCCCCCTTTCCTTATCACACTATGTAATAATCACACTCGTCATGGTCGAGTAAGGATTCTTTTGCTTGTCATATGTATGTATGCCTGAATGCCTGGAACATCGGAGGTATTCAGAGAATATTGCAGGAAGCTGGAAGGAAGAACAAGTAAAAAATAAACAAATAAACAAACAAACATAAAATGACAACTGGTATACCAGTCAATGTTCAATTTCAGTAGCAAGTTTCTTCTGGAGACTCCGGGGACCACTGTTTGCCCTGACCCACTGAGCCTTCCTGGTAACATTCTGCATCCACAACTCATCTTACCAACAGCAAATCTGATCTGGTCACTTCTGTGTTTCAAGCCCATCAACAGTGCCCAAGATCAAGCTCAAAGTCCTTGTCCTGGTCAAATCAGATCCTTGTGCTTTGACTCTATCAGGCTGTGTCTCTATTATTGCATCTCCAGCCACCCTTCTCCTTGAGCTTTATGCCTAAGCAGCACCAAATGTTGCACCATTCTCCAAACACTACTGGGCCTTGGCTCACACTGTGCCTCCATCCAGAAGTGATCTTGTTCTCAAAAAATCTCCTATCATCTTTCTAGAGTCAGCTCAAATTAAACCTTCTAGTGAAGTATGCCGTTCCCTTACTCACCATCTCTTATAGTTGCTCTCACTGCAGCAACAGCTGTAAAAACCTTTATGAATCTTCAGTATCTGGACCCAGTATCTGGGTACTGGACAACTTTCATACCTTATCTCTATCCTAGGGCTTCTCAGGTTTTAGCACGCATCATAATCCCCGGGCAGACTTTTATTTTTATTTATTTTTCCTGGCAGACTTTTAAAACGCAGATACATATACCCTACTCTGGATTCTGATTCAATAGGTTTGGGGTGGTGCCGGAGACTTTACATTTCTAATAAAGGCTCCAGCAATGCTGACACTGCGGTCCATGACTAGAACACTTTGACTAGCATTGTCTTCCTTGTAGGTAAAACTGTATTACCAGTTTGCAAGGGAAGAGACGTTAAGTGACTTGCCACAGGCTAAATTATTCAGCGATGAGGCCAAATTTTGAACCCCAGTCTCTGAAGCCACAGCCTGAGCTCTCCCTTACTCAACAACAGCAGGGACAGCAGGTGACATTTACGAACACTTCACTCCACCCCCAGCATTCCACTAAGCACCACCTATATATCATCTCATATAATCCTCATAACCTTCTGAGATTAATTCTAGCACTCCCACATTATAAATGATGAGGAAACTGACACAAAAAGGGTAACTTACCCAAGGTCACACAGGCAGCAAGTGTTAAAATGGAGAACTGGGCCAAGGGACAATGACAGCACACCCATACATTAACAATGACCACTTTCGGTCGGTGACGTTGTTCATCCTTCACTGCCATCATCGGTTTACATGCAAGTCTCCCCAGCCAGACTGTGAGTATCTCTAGGGTCAGGGAAATCATCTGATTTAACTTGCCTCCTAGCTGGCAAAATGCAAGCGATTTGCAGATACATAAATGTGTCTGATGAATGAATAAATATACAAGACTGAAGGAGTAAATAAAGGACGTGAAAACAACAGAAATCTTTACCACTTGACAAGTAGATTGTCCCCCTAATAAAGGATATGACTGGATCCACAGAACTATGCATACAGGGGCTTCAAGGAGGCCATTTGTCTTCAAATAAAGAACAAAAAAATAATGGCAACAACAAAAACACGGTCTCCAGAAGCTGTGGGCTGGCATCCAAAGGCAGCTCTGCAAGTCAGACTGCAGGTCTGGCAAAATGAAGCTCCCACCTAAAAATGCTTCTCTTGTTTCGCTTTTAGCTAATTTCTCTTTTTTCTGAGCCTACCAGGGGTGTCAGTCTAGCAGATGCTATTCAAACTAACAGCTGCAAAGGGGGAAAAAAACAGAGAGGAACTTTCTGTTGCTTGTAATCAAGGGTAAAAATAAAAGCAGCACAATGAAAATTAAGGAAAATAAACAGCGATCAAGGTTTTTTCTTTTCCATTTGCCTGTGGTGCCCTGCTGCGTGTCCAACAATGGAAGAAGAACAAGACTGGAGTGTGGGATTCCAGGTCAGCTCCCCACTGCACACAAGGACAGCAAAATGCCTACACTAAGCCTGAGTTATAGGACTGGGGAGACACAGCTCTCAGAGCCTCCTTCTCCCAAGCAGAAACTGAGCCTGTGGTTGCACAGGGAGAGAGCTGGGTGGGAGGATGGTACAGGTAGAGGAGGGGAGTGAACCAGGACTGAATGCTGCTTGGCCCTTGGCCGTGATATGTGGTTTTGCACTTAGATGTAGCCCTCGAGGCATCCATTAATTCAGATCTCTTGAGCATTGGCCTTGACTTGGCTGGAGGCCCAATCAAACTGTGGATAATTTAAGACTATCTGCTACACTCAGGACTGCATTTCTGTATCTGGGTTCTCCACTTGACCCTGAGATTTGGCCTCGACTGCCCTTGGCCTGGCTGAGTTGATCATGGCTTTCAATGAAGACAAAATAATGATCATCTTTACCATGTGCTGGGTGCTGTGCTGTGGGTGTGTCTTGCTTTGTCCTCACAACAGCTCTGTGGTGTGGGTAGATGCATCCCAATTTTACAGATGAGCAAGGTTCAAAAAGATCAAAGTATGATACAAACAAAGTATGTGTCCCTGGTATACCTTATCTGGAAAGCAGCAGAGTGGGAATCCTCATTCTGGTATCTGACCTGGAGCCCACCATGGTGTTCTGACAGATGGTGGATATTAGGTTTCTTAGACTCCCTGCTGGCAACTGGACCCCCAAAAGAGAAGGATCACAGTGGGAGTGGGAAGTACACTGGGAAGATGCCTTCAGATACAGTTGACCAGTCCTGGGGAACAAAAGCAGAAAGCAGTAGGAAAGGAGCCCTGGAGGCCAGTGCAGGCACTAGAGGCAAGTAGAGGAGAGGGAGAGAGGGGTAGTAGAGTCTAGGTAGTCAAAGGACTTGCTCCATTTCACCCAGAACATTTAGAGGACAGAGTAAAATGG
>NW_026057578.1:17185060-17231257 GCF_023721935.1 Panthera uncia | reverse complement strand
GGGGGGGCGCTCAAGGTATGGGGGTTCCTTGGAGTCAACATCTGAGGAAGATCAGAAATATCCAAGGGAACCATGGGTTGTGGGTCCCAGCTGACCTTGCAGTGGACATTGTAGTGTTCTGCTTACAAGGAGGCAGGTGTATTCGTCACCCAGCAGCTGAGTGTCAACTTCTGACTGCTCACTTTAATCCCTCTCTGGGAACTTGCCTCATCCAAGGCTATGTTTGCTGGAGGTCAAAAGACATGGCCAATGACTGGTTCATGTGTGAATGCAAAGCCTGGTCCTCTATCCTGAATTTGGGACAATGCTGAAGGGCCATCCAGGCTCCAGGGTTCTCCCTTCAGAACTGCCCAAGTCCTACACCTCCAGTTGTAACCACATTGTAGATCTGCTCCCTCTGCCCTGTTCTGCCTTCCTCACTCCCCGATCTATGGGTGAACCTCTATAGAACTTTCCAGAATAAACCTTCTGCATCCAACTCACTGTCTCAGATTTTATCTCCAGGGAGCCCAATCGAAGAGATTCCCTCTGCCTCAGTGCCTCCCACCACTTCCTTCAAGGAAACTTCTGGCTAAAAGGCTCACAGAATTTATGGGGAGATGAGCAGTTGAAGTGAACACCTCCACCTGGATCTCAAGCACAGGCTCTTGCTGTCCAACCATGGATTCCTCCATGGTTCCAAGACCCAGCTGCAAGATTTCCACACCGGTCCTGGCACCAGCCGTTCAGTACAGTCTAATTGCACCAAATTTTATTTGAGTCTTCACTGGGGCTGTCACTTCTTCCAATTAAGTGGAGGTTACAGAAGGATCCACTTGTCACTACAGCAATTCCTCCTTGTGCTAAATGCTCCCAGAATCTTAACTACCCAGCATCATGATCAGAAAAGATGGCTCCAATGGAGATGGTAGTATTTCTTTTTCACAGAGACAAATACGGGCAGGCCCCTGAGCCCAACATGCACTACCCGTGTACAGCAGCTACATAAATTAGACAGGCCTAAATAAGTCAGGCTGGAGACAGGGATGGAAACAGAATGCAGATGAGGCTCACCACCAGACTGGCATCCCACAAAGGCTGGGAGCCCACATTGCTTGGGCAGCATGGCACAGCAGAAGTACTGAGATGACAGCCAGGAGACGTGGACTTGATGCCCTGCTTTTGTCACCTGATGGGAGGACTTCCCACAAGACCTCACCTGTGCCCATGGCCTCCAATGCCTTGGGTGATCTGGCCCCTGACCATCTCCCCAACCTCCACTCCCCGTACTCACCCACTCCGTTCCAACTACTCTGACCACCTTCAATTCCTCCAGCATGCCATATTCATTCCTACCTCTAGCATTCCCTATTCAATGTTCCCTTTACCTACAAAGTCTTCCTGCTCTTTAAGTAGCGGACACCTTCTCATCCTCCAGGTCTCAGATCCCAACGTGACCTCCTCCAAGAAACTCTCCTTTTTCATTTACCGAAACAGGCCTCCCACTTACTCTCTGCCACTATACTCTACTCGATTCCAACATGCCCCCATCACAGTTGGTAGTAATATATTGATCTATTAACTCTTTCAAAGTCCATCTCTTCTTGTAGAATGGTGCTGCCCAATATGGTAGCCACTAGCCATCTGTGACTAAACTAATGGAAATTAAATAAAATTTAAAATTCAATTCCTCAGTCACAGCAGCCACATCTTAAGTGTCCGAGAGCCACACGTGGCTACTGAGTTATGGACAGCAGAGATACAGATTTCTATCATTACAGCAAGTTCCAATGGACAGTGTTGGTCTACAAGACAACACTTTGCGAGTCTGATCAACCCCCACATCCCTAGTGCCTATAATAGTGCCTAGGCATATAGTAGCGACTCCTACATATTTAACTGAATTAACAAACGCCAAATATTTTACATTAGAGGTATATTCAAAAGAGGTAAGAAGAGGGAATGTTCACATCTGCTTGAAAAAGTGAAAGAAGTCCTCACAGAGAAGGTGACATTTAAACCGAGCTTTGAAAGAGGACAGTGTGAGAAGAAGGTGAAGGGGCACAGAGCAAAGAGAATGGCAGAGCAAAAGGCACAGAAGGATGAAAGATCATGCCGTTTCCTGTTCAGGGACTTGGCCAGTTTCTCGTATTTGCGATTGGTGGCACTCAGGTTTCCTTTCCTTCTAAGTCTGATGTTCAGGGGCTCATGGCTGAGATATTTGCTTCAGGGCCCAGAATTTAAACATGTGCTACAGAGGCATGCCGTCTAAAAAGCAAGAGAAATATAGCATTTTTTTTTAAATCCAAGGTACAAAAAAGGAATACAGATGCTCATATTTTAATAAGCTACAAAAGATCCCACATTCTCTTCCCGGCCTGCTTCTTGTTGCCGTCTACGCTTAAGATACACTTTAGCATAAACAGGTTGCGTAGGAGACGAGGTACCAATCTCGGGATGGATAAACAGAAAAGCTGACCTCTTGAGAAGGCTTCTGGGCATGAAAATACAGTGATGCAACCTCATAAGTAAAGGTGTCCATTCAATAGGCTGGCACACACCTACTATCCCTCAACCCCCTCCCCAAATATAAGGCTTAGGCACCTGCCCTGCGGGCGACATGTGCATCCTGACATCCACCTGGAAACAGGGTGACTCAGCCTCAGGAAGCCAGGAGGGGGTTGAGGAGCAGGGGGGAGGAAACGAGGCAAATCACTGGGCATTACACCCCTTTAAAAGAGAAAGAGTCACTCTCTTCTCAAAGACTGGCTCATTTATACAAGCAAACAAATCAGAACACGATACGATAGGAATTCCCAGGCTCTTTGCCTTGTGGAGATAAAAGGAAAAAAGAAACAAAAGACTCAGAGAGAGTTGCTGGTATGAGCCCACAAAGCTGCTCCACATTAATCACCTCGTCACCCGCCCTTGCTGGCGCCCTCTTCAATGCCAGCCCTGGGTCTTTGCCGGGAAGATGCAGGTCGAGCTGGAGCTGGCTGGGGAGCTCATTAGTGCCTCACCGGAGCCAAGGGCTGCCTGCCTTCCAGAACGTATTTTGAACTCTCACTTTAGATACTTCTTGGAATCAATATAATGCTTTTCCAGTCAGCTCCGTCTGCTGCCCTTGCAGCCATTACGGGCTGCCGAACTGCTCAGGTTCATCAACACACATGCCTTCACCCCATAGGGAACGGCACCACATTCTTCGCACATTGGTCCTCTGGGGTCCTCACACAGAAGGGCCCAGATCTGGGGAGAAGGGACTCCAGGGAGGAGCTAGAAGTGGGGATCCAGTGGGTGCTAGGTGCTAGGACAGTGTGGATAGAAGGCCCTAGTGAAAATAGGTGTTGTGTTGGGAGGTACCTCAGGCAGTTCCATAGATGGCTCAGGAGTCCCAACTGGGAACCAGACCCCAAAGCCACATCTCTTACTCAGACATGAAACTTCGAAAACGCTGTCTCTGAGATCTGTTTCCCTTCATGATTCTTTTGTGGCCTAACCCACCTTCCAGCTGCCCTGCATATGGCCACCAGGGCCCAGGAGAATCTCAGTGCTACGAACGGCCCCAACAGGCCCCACGTCTCTGGCAGGCCATCACTCCAGCTGAGCTAGAGGACTGTGAGACTGGGATCTTTATGGGCCACTGGGATAGTAAGTCCTGTGGAATACCACTGACTCCAGACTTTGCAGGTGGCCTTCTAGAAGTCAATTTCTCTGTGGAACATAGAGGACTGCTCTCAGTTCCTTCCACTAGCAGGAGCCCAAGAGATGGTGTCGCCTCTTGCCTTCAGATGGTCTCTCAGTCAACCTTTAGTATCCACACCCACTACAGTGACACTGTTCTTCAAAGCCCACCGACTACAACCTGAATAGAGAGCTGATGCTGCCAGATCCCATGGGTTGGGGTTACTGGTCACAGCTTGGTGGCATCCTCAAAGAAAAAGATCTAGTACAATCCCACATGTAAATGAGGCAATACTACAGCTACTTCAGAGGATCTGCTGTGAGCTACTCAAGATCATTCTTTAAGTGTGCTGATGCTATTAGTCAGCATTTGCTGCAGTTAACAAACATCCCTGAATCTTCAAGATGTATACAGACACTTATTTCACTTTCTCAGGTCTGTGGGTCAGTGCGGCTTGGCTCCAATTTGGGTTCAAATCTGTTCCTTATCCTCCTCACTCCAGGAATGCGGCTGAAAGAGCAGCTACCAGCATCCGGTTCTTCTAATGATGGATTGCAGAGAGGGAGACCAGCAGTAGAAACACGTGACCTCATCTTGACACTGGCACCCTGTTCCTTCTCCCACATTCTGTTGGTCAAAGCAAGCCACATGGCTGAGCTCAAAGTCAACAGGGTCCTGTCGAAGTTGAATAGGAAGTGCATTCTGCCTTTGGGGGTGGGAGCATGAAAAGTAAGTATTTGTAGAACAACACAATGCTCCAGAGGTGCTCGGCAAGGGCATGGCACATAGTAATCTCTCGGAATATGTTCAATATGATCAGTATTAGTATCACTATTAGCAATGGCACTCTGCTGATGATTCAATGATGTTCAAATAAAATTGAGGTAGATGAGGCAGAATTTAGGGGGGCTGCTACTTGGGAGTGGCCCTGGGGAAGCTCAACCCCTCTTTCCTGGTCCAGACTGGCACGGAGATCTGCGGTGGGGCCAGCTGTGACTGAAGGAGAGAAAGGAAGCTGCAGCCAGCTGAGGTCTGAGCCCGTGGCCGTCCTTGGGACCAGTAGGAACCGAAGACAGCATCCCATGAAAAAGTGAGCTCATGGCACAACCAAGACTCAAACCCCAGGACCCCTGACTGCCAGCCCTGGAGTAAATGCCCACTCTACCATCACTAGGAAGGAGAACATGTGGAGATGGAATTGATTTTTTTTTTCCTATATGATTTTTCTTAAGAGGGGAAAAAAAAACCCAAACCTCTCAATGTTTATTTTTATTTCTTTTAGGCTGAGGCTTAACTCCAAAAATAGACAGTCTTTTTCAGTAGCCCTGTCATTAGCAGTTGCTACAAACAAACTGTGTCCCCCACACATTGAACTGCAAGAGCGATACTTAAAAAGAGCAGTTAGAACAGAAGTTTCCAGAGAATGGTGAGGAGGGCAGTGGCTGAAGTTCCCACAGTCTCTGCAAGGGCATGGCCAGGAGCCAGGCCTTCCTCAGTGTCCTGGGTCTCCTTGTGAGCCACCCACACCCTATCCTTTGCCCTCCTGTGTGTCTGAGTATGTGCTTCCCCCTGGAGAACTTGAGCCAACTCAACCCACCAAGGCCACTCTGGCTGTGTGTCCTTAACCAGGCCACTTAACCTCTGAGTCTCTGATATCTTACCTAGAAAACGGAAATAATAATAATCATAGGTTATTTGGGACATCCTCATCATTTTGCACACATTCGAGAACTATTTGCTTTCACATAAGCAGCCGTGAACTGAATTCCTTCCACACGCAGTAATGCCAGAAATAAAGGGAGAAACTGAATACAGCCCTTGCCTCCAAAGCCATTCCATTCTAGCAGGAGTTCCTGCTAAGTGGATATAGATTAATCCAGAGATTAATTATAAATTACAGGCATTTAACCCAATTTTCGGTGGCGGGGAAGGCTGCCAGGGAAGGCTTCTCTGGAGGGGAAATGTTTGGGCGGAGCGATGAAAGAGTTAACGAAGTGGGGAACATTCCAGGAAATGGGAACAGCATGTGCAAAAGTGCAGAGGCTGACTATTATGATCTAGGCTGCTTTCCAGACTGAGTGCAGTGTAAATGTCTGGAAGAAGAGAGACTGCAAAGGGCTTTGCCCATCCTTGCATACAAGCAGGAAGTAATAGAGAGCTGTTGAGGTCTTGTAACTGGGGTATCCATACGACAAATGTCCACTGAATGCCTACAATGTGCCAAGCACATGGGATACAGGATGAGCAAGCACAGACCCCATGCCTGTCATCATGGAGCCCAGGGTCTAATGGAGCAGACACATTTGCTAACAGATGTGCAGTTTAGAGAGGTCACGTTAGATGACTAGGGCGGGCGAGGCAGAATCAGAAGACCAGGAACCAGACACGTGAGAAGGTCATGTGAGCAGTGACGCCACTAAATGGTAATGGGCCTAAAGTCTGTGATGGTGTCTGGGAAGGGGCCTCATGAGAGCTATGGCTGAAGAGGCACAGGGTCCAATTACAGAGGCAGCTCCTTCTGGGGGCAGTGGGGCCACTGCCACTGGAGGGGGGAGGAGCAGTGGCACACGGAAAGGATGCGAAAAAGGAGAGGGGAAGAGCCCCGAGACATGGACAATGGGAGGTAAAGCAGCAGCTCCAGCCTCCCAGCTTATCATCTGTTCTCCCCTCCCAGGGGAGTCTGTGGCCACCGCTCACCTGGAAGACACACAGCTCTCTTTCAACGTCAAAGGGGGTGCTTGAATTCTGTAGAAAACAAGACGCACAAGAATAGTTCAGGAGGAGCTGGAGGGGAGACGTCACACCTATGAAACTAGACTGGTGTTCTGGGTTCCACTGTGTCCCCCAGGAAGATAGGTTCAAGTCCTAACCCCCAGGTACCTGAGTGTGCTCTTGTTTGGAAATAGGGTCTTTGTGGATATAATCCAGCCCATACTGGATTAGCATGGGTCCTCATCCAATGACTTGTGTCCTAATAAGAGGAGGAACATTTAGACACAGAGACCTACAGAGAAGGCCATGTGATGATGGAGGCAGAGACTGGAGTGATGTGTCCAGAAGCCAAACGACACCGAGGATCACCTACAGCCACCAAGAAAAACAAATAGCACAGAAACGATTCTCCCTCAGATCCACCAGAAGGATCAACCCCACGGACACACTGATGCTGGACTTCTGGCCCGCACAGGCTGAGAGAATTAGTTCCTGTTATGTGGAGCTTCTCTGTCTGTGGTCACCTGTTATGTCAGCCCTAGGAAACTAATACAACTGTTGATTAAATCCATACCAGTCAGCAGCCTTGGGGGTGGCATGCGGAAATACCCCAATGACTGCCTTCACCCCACCCTGTGGACTAGGGCCCCGAGTTGGCAGCTATGGCCCTGACCCCACTGTCTACTCACACCTACCAACCAACCTGAGAGGCGAGCTGCTCTGAGCTCACTTTGCAGATGGGACCACAGGCTTGCAGCAGCTCAGGGGCATACGGGGGTCGCAGAGCTCGCAAGTGGCAGAGCTGGGGGGTGAGTACAGGTCATCTTGTGGCTTCCTCAGGGGCTGCAGGCATCTACACGAGTGGTCCCAGTCCACAAAGCACTTGTGATTTACAGAATTAAGAACCCCATTTTTAACACTCTCTGAAATGATCTCACTTGTTAGCTCATTTCCCTTTTTTCTCCTCCTCTGGGATGCAGGCTTCAAGATAATGGAAGCCCTGTCCCCACACAGATCCCTTGGTGTATCCCTTGTGTCTAGAAGATTCCTGGGATGTAGTAGGTGTATAATAACCTTTGCCTCATTGACCCATCATTTAATAGGGGCATTTAGAGAAAGCACCACCCAGGTATGTATTTCTATACTGGTTTAAGGAGCAAATGGAGCTAACTGCTTGATGTCCTTGACCAGAGAAGGCTCACAGGAAGATGCTGAAGTCACCCATTTGTGCAGCCCTACCCCATACCCAAGGTATCAGAACCAGGGAAGCCACTGTCAACAACTCCATCAGTGTGGACAGGACCAAGATCACTCCAAACGCTTGCGTGCAACAAGGCACTAATAAGCAATGAAAGGGTGACACACAGAGTGCAAGCTCGGCGGGGCGGGGGGGGGGGAAGGAGGGAGGACAGGGGGCAGGGAAGGGGAACCATGTTTCCCAGGAGGAAATATCCCACCAGAGGGCACTGGCAAGCAGGCACAGAGAGCCATTTACCATTTGTGACCTTCTGAAGAATAATGAACAGGGCTGGTGTGGGAGCCAGAAAGGAAGTCAGAAAGCAGAGGTACCGAGATAAAGACAGACTGGACTCAGACAGGGACAGACAGAGGTATGTTTTTGGTTCTGAAATGGCCATGCAGCACTGCAAACACTCACTGAAACAAAAGTGCATCATTGTTATTTAAGCCTAAAACCCAGGGACCCAGATTGTAGACCACACCTACTAGTCAATCTTACATCTTCCATGTGCTTGGGCCCTCCCCTCACCACTCCACAAAGCCATAGCAGAGCAGTGTAAACACCAGGGGTGCCCCACCCACACCTGTCCAATTTCTGTCTGTCCAGAACCCCTCGTTAGGGGAAGGTTCCCACCCCATTGCATCTTCCTGGAGCACCTCAACTCCTCATATTCTGCCCTGCTGGCTGCAGACCAGAGCATATGGTTCTGAAAGGGCCCTTTTACATGCTACCGGGCAGGAGACCTGGTACAGCACTGGTTATCCACTCAGGCAGGGATGATCCGAATCCTTTCCTGGGATTGACATTCAGACATGGAGAGAAGTAGACTCTCTTGCCTTCGAGGCCGTTAAACTAGAAGGTGTGGGCCTGAAGCTGTAGGCCCCCTGACTTGCCCCCACCATTCCCCATGAGCATGTATGAGGATAACATCAAGGAGGAACCAGGAAACCGTAAACAGAGAGAAGACAGAGCCCTGAGTCCACCACTCGAGCCCTGACATGTGAACATGCACAGAGGCAGCTCCATGCCTGGGCATCCTGGGGACACATACCAACACCCTCCCTCTGGGCCTGTATCCAGTTACACGTAGATCACTGCCACTCAGCACCGAAAGGGTCCAGACTGAGAATGGCTCCCTTCTCAATTCTCACCTCACAGCAGCCGCTGCTGAGCCCTCCTACTCTCAATCGTGTCAATAACCACACACTTTGGCAGGACAAGCACGAGGGTGTGGGCAGGGCTGTGGCCTGCAGAGATTTCCATGGAAGTGTCAAGGACCAAGGCAAGGGTGGGATCTACTCCGGCAAAACGGGGCCTACTTCTGAGATGCCCAAGAAAGGCAAGGGGAGAGTCATGCATCTGCCAGACATTATTATACACCTCACCAAAACCAGTGGGGAAATAACTGGCAAGTGGGGCTGGCAGAAATGAGCTGTGCAAACAGTCCCAAAGCCACTTTCTGCTGCCAGACTGCTCTGCCTCAGAGCTTCGCAACAGGCGGGGGTGGGGGGGGGGGGGGGGGGTGGTAGTTAAGGGGGAGCCAGGACAACGCCTTTAGAAGAGGCAGTAGCCACCAAGAACTTCTTGATGGGGTGGCCAGAGCACTTGCCAGAGCAGACACATCCCACATTCCATTTGGACGCACTTGCCTTGCTGTACTATAACACCCTTCCCTTGCTAAATCTTCCAAAGTCAGCCATGCCACAAAGAGTATGTGTATATGTGTCAAGGAAAGAATGAAGGAAAATTAAGGAAAGGGGACTGAGTTCCAAATACGGAGGGTATAGAGCAGAGAGAAGATGTAAGAAGAAGTAACTGACATTGAAACCCAGGGGGCTTTCAGTAGAGAGTCATGAAAACCAAAAAGGAACCATAATAAGAATCTCTAGAAATATACAAACATTTGAAACAGATCTCATTCTACCCAAACCTCAAAAGGCATGGTAACCTCTGCTGGCATCCTGGATACAGACAAATTTGGGATTACAAGAGCTCTTCTCAGATCCAACCCTAGGAACACCTGGCAAGGGCTCTCATGCAAAGTCAATGATAGGAAGAATAGATCTATGAGCTGCCTCTCCATGGCTTCTGGAAATGGCAGGGCAGCCCTTGATGACACTGGGGACCAGGAGCTAATCAGGAGTCCTGCTGCCATGGCTGATATGGTGGGGTGGGAAAGGTGGGGACCCAGGCATAGGCAACAGGACCAGGTCCATACCTGGCCAAAGCCTGGGAGGTGGGTATTCTCCAATTCCCTTCATCCCTGCTGCTCACAGAAGTCAAGGAACCAAATCAACAGAACTTAGGACTCAGCAGAGACAGGTCAAGACATCTGGAGGAGTCACCCTTGTCCCTAAGTCTGCAAGCTTCCTTGGTCACTTAATGGAGTGCATTAGCCTAGCTAGGGAAAGAAAGGTGAGGGGGAAAAGGGACAGTCAGCTCAATTCCCCAAAAGAAAAGTCACAAGGAGGAGTATAGAATTCCTGTGGCAGCACTGCTCAGAAAGCAGGGGCAGCTCGAGATGAGTCAGTCCAGGTGGCATCAGGCAGACAGAATCAGCAAACTCCTCTCACTAGGAGGTCAAATGCAGCAAAGGCCTCTCCGACCACTGTTGGGCTCCCACAAAATTCCAAGTGTGAAATACGGCACTGCCCTGATGCCGTGGGTGCCTGTCCACCGTACAGGTGGAAACCTTAGAAGAGGTCTGTAAGCCATCAAGGCAGGAGGGGCCTGAGGAATGGACATGAGTCAAGGCCGGTTCAGCTACTCTTCATTCACATCCCAGCCTGATGAGGTTATGGGTGGGGAGGGGTGGTACAGGGCTCCACACCTCACTCACTCAGGGACTCAGCCTTCTATCCGGAGATGCTACCTGCCTCATCATACCGTCTCCAGTGTCACAACAGGAGGGGAAAGGGCAAGGAGCTAACACATGGGAGATTCTGTATAGGTCTGGCCTAGAAGGGACACACATCACTTTGGCACACATTCCTTTGGCCACCTGGATGTTTGGGAAATGTAACCTTCCTGCCTCTCCAGGAGAAAAAAAGTAAATGATGCAGAGAACAAATAATATTGTCGCCTGAGTCTTTAACTTCCCCAGCTGGCATGAAGTAAGTCCCACGCTCTTGACTTCCATGTTTTATTTCACTGAGCCTCAGAAAACTCAAAGCAAAAAACATTCTTCTTTCCCTTTTATAGGTGGAGAGACTGAGGCTCCGTCTCTTGTGTGGTCTAATTCAGGAGCAAAAAGGAGACAGAGCCAGGAGTCAAACCAAGCCCTGCTGGCTTCTGAAGTGCAGCCTCCCTGTCTGCCCTCAGGAAAGGCACTTTCAACAGCCCGTAAGATGTAGCAAGCAACATCACAGTCCTGTCCCACGGGGCCCCAGCGGTTCCCCTCTCATGCGCGAGAGAGATTAGAAGAGCAAATCGCAGGGCACACTCTGCTGCTGATTATCTCCAACAGGAGACTGTCCCTCCCTGAGAACAGAGGACAAGCGGCTCTGCTAGTCAGCGTCTGTTGCAAACCACCAAGCTGAGTTCCATCAGAAAGGGGTAGTTCCGCTGACTGGATTACGAGTCACACCTGCTTCTAGATACGTAAACAAGAGACCTGCTACTTGGATTAATAATGAGAAAGTGCTACAAGCACACTTCATTTAAAAGAGAAGAGGCCGAACCCTAGCCCCACTGCCACCAGGGCCCAGCAAAGTATGAAGAGAAGGATCATATGCTTCAAAAAACAACGATACAAACAAACAAACACATTTAAAAAAGCAAAGAAGGGGCGCCTGGGTGGCTGAGTCGGTTGAGCGTCCGACTTCGGCTCAGGTCATGATCTCGAGGTCCCTGAGTTCAAGCCCTGCCATCGGGCTCTATGCTACCAGCTCGGAGCCTGGAGCCTGGAGCCTGCTTTGGATTCTGTCTCCCTCTCTCTCTGCCCTTCCCCTACTCATGTGCGTGTGCTCTCTCGCTCTCTCTCTCCCTCTCTCTCTTGCACTCTGTCAAAAATAAACAAACATTAAAAATTAAAAAGAAAAAAAAGCAAAGAAATCCATCTGCCCAGGTGGTGGGGAAACAGAAATTTTCTATCCTTCTAAGAGCCCCGTCATCTACAGAGCCAGGTCATTTGTTTCTCACCGTTTTTGCAAAGCATTCTATTGTTTCCAGGGTGGGGGTGGGGGGATACATTTGAAGCCCACCTGTATAATACAGCCTTCTCTTATGACAAAGAGGAAAACTGAGGAACAGAGAAATAGTCATTGGAAGCTAATTAGCGGTAAAACGGAAGCTACCTTACTTCTAAACTAAACCTCACGGAAGCACTGGTCTGGAGTTCCCTGGATTGGGATGACAGCACATCCTGGGCAGGGGACAGGACTATGTGGTCTACAAACAACACAGTGTGGGCATAATGAGCCCCACTGATTACTCCCCCTAACTGTTATGATACTGCTTTTTGGCATCTGCATCTTGCTAATTACTCCAGTTTTGTTTTGTTTTGTTTTTTAACATTTAAACATGCTGCCGTGGCGAGGACCACTTCTAAACGACTGGTGGTGCTTGCTTTGAGGTGCAAAGTGCTGTGTTCTTCCCCCACCCTCCATCCCATCCACCCCCAACTGGAATCACTGGGCTCCACTGGTAGGTAAAGTGACGTGGCTGGAGAGGTGGTGTGCTGGGGGAGACTGGGCACAATGACAGCTCCCGTGGCCACACTGGGCTGACTCAGACTGCGCACTAGAACAGCCTACCTTATGCGACCAGAGCCCCAGCCCGCTCCCTGTCCCCTCATTGTGCTCTCATGTTCCCTCACATATGGCTGGGGTCTTATACTACCCAACAGGGCTATCACTGGTCTTTGAGCTCCTTTCTAACTTAAGACTCAGCCTTCTGGATGGGGTTTCCAAGCTGTCACATGTGGCAGACTTGTTCCCGAGCTTTCATTGTTCCTGAGCTTCCTAGGCCACAGCCCAGGCCATGCCCAACCCCCCCTTCCTTAACATAAACACACAATTTCTGCCCTCATAGTTATTCTGGAATCTGTAGGCTCTACATCAAGTAACGGTTGGGGAGAGACATTTTTTTTAACCTTTAAAAAAAGCAACCCATGAAAAAAAGGATAATTGTCCAGCCATCAGGCCAACTTTTGGGCCCAGTAGCAGTGGGAAAGGGAAGAAGTATCATCTCATTTCTTCAGAAGCAGGCTGGAGGGACACCTGCATGGCTCAGCTGGTTAAGTGTCCGACTCTTGATTTCGGCTCGAGTCATGATCTCATGGTTCATGAGATCGAGCCCCGCATCAGGCTCTGTGCTGACAGTGCAGAGCCTGCTTGGGACTCTCTCTTTCCCCCTCTCTGCCCCCCCCTCCCTGTGCCTTCTCTGAAATTAAACAAATAAACTTAAAAAAAAAAGTGGGCTATAAAGCTTTGGTTCAAGACGATAGGCCTGGGAGGCTGCTAATGACTTTTCTTGATGAAACTTGTATCAATTAGTACAATGCTAGCTGCTATAACAAACAGACCCCAGGGCACAGAAGCTTAACATGATAATAATTGATTGTTGCTTAAATAACTGGCCTGTCTGGCAGGCAATTTTTCTCCAAAAGGTGATTCAGGGACCCAGAATTATTCGATATTTGGACTCTTCCACCTTCTAAGGGCTTGGGGTCATCTGTATACGGCCAACTAAAGAGGGAAGAGTAACACTGTGGCTCTGAATGTACTTGTATCCACCTTCCCTGGCTGGAGCAAATCACACGGTCCCACTGAGAACAAGGCAGGTTGGGAAATGTAGTCCTTGGTCAGGCATCTGCTCTGAATCATAGCTCCACTCAGTGGAAGGGGAGGCTCATGTGTTTGGTGCACACAGCAGTTTACTGACCTGGCAGCCAGAGTTTCTCATATTCCCAACAGCGGGTGGTTAGTCTGCATTTTCCTTTTACTGGGTCCCCATGGGTATTTAGGGGAGAAATGGGAGGAGGGGGCACAAGAGCACATCGCAGCAAACCAGAAGTCAAATGTCAATTCTTCAGAGACTGGGGCTCAAACAAGCTGAATCACTTCTTCACAGCCATGTAACTACCTCTGCCTTCTTTCTCCCATATGTCATCCCCCCACCCCTGGCCAGAAGCCCATGGGATTGCACATGAAGTGTAGAGCACCAGGGATAAAAAGACCATCGCATGGGGAGTGGTCAGGGTCACGGTTTCACAACTGGTCCTTGGGGCTGGCTAACTGTTTGCTGTGGAGGCTGTTCTGTACATTGTAGGCCATTTACGGCATCTTTGGCCTCCACACCCTCCCAGGTATGACCATTAAAAAGGTCTTCAGACACTGCCAAATGTCCCCAGGGGGACAGAATAACCCTAAGTGTAGGGGGCATGGATGGAGGCCATGCATAGCAGTTCAGAGGGGAATTCGGTTCCAGGGCAGGGACAGAGAACGTGACCTGCAGCATCCCTTCTGAATCTGGAGCCCATGGTTTAATCGAGTTTAACTGGGCCTGAAACTTGGGTTCTCAGAAGCAATATGCCATGAGTATCTGCCACAGAATAGAACATTATGGAAAATTAGCATTAGGAGAGCCAGAAAAAAAGTCTCAATTACGGTAGGAAGAGGACAGATTTTAGGCAGTGAGACTCTAAGTAGGCTGGGGAATCAGGCTTCAGCCTTCCCATCTGAAACATGGGAGCAGGTGAGGACTCAACAGAACCTCACGTGGAAGACCCAGGGCAGGGTCTGGCAGGCAATAAATGGTCCACAAATGTTAGCTAATGACAGACCTTACAGCTCATTCCACACCCCAGATAATTCTTCCATTTGAACACAGGAGGATAATGTTCCAAGTGAATGAGGATTTAATGCAATTGCCATTTGATTTAATTTCCAAAAGCGTTAAAAGTGTTAACGCAACACATCAGCATGCAGCTGATAAAGTAGTCAAAATAATTCAAGGAAACCAATACTTGTCAGGTTTTATTTATCCACATTTACGCTTTCTTAAAAATAAGCTGGTCTTTGTGCCCATATAGAATACAATATACATAGATTTCTCCCGGTTCGCCTCCCCCCTACACACATATGCTCAAGTTAAGTTTCCCACTTTCTTCCCATCTGTCATTTTTCCCTTCCCATGAAGATCTAGCAGTGACGTTATGCAAGAAGGAGGGAGTTGGGGCTAAGGCTGGGCAGTTGACAAATGCAGGGCTGACGGCAATTGATGAAGACAAGCATGAACATACGGGCAGCACTTTGTTGACACAGGATGAACATACCCTTGACCCCTTTCTCAAGTCTAGGGGGGTTGGAACAATTGTTCCGTTTTAGAATTAGGGAGTCAAGAGGTGACACTCCTAATTCACATAGTTACTCCAAGATTTGAACCCAAGACCTCTGATTTGCAATCTAGGTGTTCTTGCCAAGAGTAGCCATGGCAAACAAACTAACAAACAAAGCAACCCAGTAATAAAAGTTATGACTAAAGAAAGATGAAACTAAGAACCCAAGCATCAGGATATTTTCCTGCTGAGAATGACAGCTGCAGAGAAGATGGAGGTGCTCAAGTTTCTTTGCATAGCATCTTTCTGGAAAGCCAAGGTCAGACAGGGGATCGGGGGTGGAGATGGGCCAAGACTGACATGAAAAGGTGTTAAACTTGGAGACACGGGCTGAAGCAGGTACACTCGAGTGGGCAGGACTCAGCGGGGAAGGGGGAGGGCTCACCCTGAGACCAGCCTTCCCTTGACCGGCACTAAAAGACAACCCAGAGGTCTCTTTTAAATGACCATCAGAATGGCCCCATGGCAGACTGGATAAGTAGCATGGCCATGGCAGGTCAACTGAGACCCCAGACTGTAACAGAGCAGGACAAAGGCCACAGCAGTACTGCAGGGAACTGTAAAGTTTAAAGCTTCCACAGCCATGAAGGAAAGAATGAAGGAAAGGAAAACAAGACTTAAAGGAAAAGATAAAAAGTGGTACCCGTGAAGGGGACGGAACCTATCCAGAGACAGGAGGGAAGCCCAAGGTTCCAACAACAACAGAACCTTGGAGCAGGAAGGGGTGAGGAGTCACCTGCAATGCTACTGCAGGCTTGTGTAGGGAGCACTGAGGATGATGACGGATATAGCAAGTTCGAGCCCCTTCTACACACCAGGTATCCTGGACACAGCAGGAAGCAAAACCTACAGAGCTTCTGCCTTCAGGAGATTATGTAATACAGAGATGTAAATGACAATGGCAAACCCTGATACGAGCTGGGAAGAAAACCCCAGACTGGAACAATGATACAGCTTTACAGGAGGTAGGGAAGGGTGCTATTTTAGATAAGGTACTCAGGGTAGGGAGGCTCTCTGAGACACTGATGTCTGACCAGAGACCAGAGGGAATTAAACAAATGAGCCACATAATTCTTTGGAAGAAAAGCATTTCAAGTCAAGAGAGAACAAACAGGAAGTACAAAGGTCCTAGGGTCAGAACTATCACGGTGTGGTTCAAGGAAGAGGAAATGGGCCAGTGTGGCTAGAGAAGAGAATAAAAGGACAAATATGGGAGGTGGGGGATCAGGAATCAGAGAGACAGAGGGGCCAGATCTAGAAGCCATGTTAAGAAGCTTAGATTCTATTCTGAGTATGACAGGAACTACTGGAGGGTTTTGAGCAAGCAAATGCCACAATTTAACTTGTTTTCAAACTATCACTCAGGCTGCTGCATGGAGACTAGACCTCAGGTGGCACAAGGGTGGAACAGGGAAAGAGCTGATACAGTCATCCAACTGAAAGAGGGGGACCCCGAGCTTGGTCCTGTGTACCAACTGGCAAACTGACCTGGGAGCCAAATTCAGACCGCTGCGTGTTTTCATAAGTAAAGTTTTATTGGCACACAGCCACATTCATTCATTAACATATTTCCCATGGCTGCTTTTGCCACAGCAGCAGAGTTTAATGGCTGCAACAGAGCCTGTATGGCCTACGAAGCTGAAAATATAGACTATCCTGCTCTGTATAGGACAGGTGTACCAACCCGAACTCAGGTGTCCACAGCAGAGGTAGGAGAGTGTGGCAGGGTTCTAGGTAGACCTAGGGAGTTGTTTACAGGGCAGAGGCCAGATTCCAGCCCAGGATCTTCTACCTCAAGCCCACTCTCTGACTGCTGAGCAAAACGGTGCCCCCACCCCCACCCCCAGGTCCCCCTGGCCTCTGAGGGCTGGCAGAGAACAGGAACGGATGCTCCCAAGTCCAGTTCTGATTATCGGCCTTGGAAGAGCTCCTGTGGCTGCCCAAGCTACATGCTCAGAGTGGTTACTGGCTCTGCCTCTTCTCCTAGCATGATGCAGCAGCCCTTCACAGCTGCGGTCACTGACCAGGCACAGGCCAACAGCTTTGGTCACTTTGGAAGCCTGCAGAAGCTGCAGGGTCTGGGTAGCAGAAACTGTTGGATCCCACGCTTCCCTCTCTCAGGCCTTACTTTGTCAGTGAGTGGGGGCCAACTTCCAACTGTCCTATCTGAATCTAAATGGCTGTGGGCTTTCTCCAAAGCCCCCAAGGCCCCTCCTGTCCTGTGCAACAAGTCTGAAGTACCAGGATATGAATACCCCAGGAACAGCCCTCGACCAGTGACTGGTGGGAGGTAGGGTACAAATATCCCAACTCTCTCACATCGTAGGAGTCTATGCTGAATCCTAGGCTTCCCCAATAGGAATGAGCTCTACATGGTCACCTGCTTGGAAATGCCTGTCCTCTTCACCTCACCTCCTGACATCCCAAACAAACCTCTTGCATTCAGATCCCTGCCGAGTCTGCTTCTAGGGATCCCAGTCCTGAATGCCCCTGATCTTCACTCCTCCAAATAGGCTGTGCCTTTTACCAAAGCCACCTGCCTGACCAGGGCTTTGCACGGGGCCATGGGAAGGGACCAGGCAAGAGGAGAACAGATGGATACAGAGGCCCAGCTTCACGAGTGTGTGCGCACTACTGTCCACGGAGCATGGGCAGGGGTTCCATCAGAGCCCCCGGACTCCTACGGAATAAAGCTTCAATTCTGTCTGGCACAAAGACTCCGAATATATCCCCCAGCCTATATCTGCAACCTCAAACATGTCACCCACTCATGTCTGAAAAGTGGCCCAGGCTGTCTCTGCTCAAGAGCCTGCCAGGCCAAGGAGCCAGCTCAGAGGGGAGCACTTGAAGAAACCTTCTAGGGCTTTTTCAAACTGTATCAACTGTCCCACCCTCGATTTCCTCAGCTTACACCAATTACAGGGCTACTATATTGAATTTTGTTAAGAAATGTATACAAGAAAGAACGCAGTCTGAGGCACCAGCAGGCCTGGCTTTAAATCCTGGCTCCATCACGCACAAGCTGTGTGACCTTGGGAGAGCTACTGAACCCCTCTGAGCCTCTGTGCCCTCATTTGTAAAAGGGAGATGCTAACAGCACCTACAGAATAGGGTCATTAGTAGGATTAGTAACACAGGACAGTAGATGCTGAGCACAAACTAAATGGCCGTGCATTATAGGCTTGCATGATCTTCCCAATAAACCACGGGCCTACCACACCATCTGACCCAGAGCTGGGGCTCATTCAGCTCTCAAACAAATGAATGCAGGACCAAGTCTGCCACTCCAGCCATGCAGTCTCTAAACCAGAGGCTGTAAACTCAAATGCCTACAGAAACCAGACTAGTGATGTCAGCAAAATGGGCCACGTGAGTGGCAGTGGTCAACCACGCAGCATGTGCTCCAGAACCAAGGGGCCACACTCACCGCTGCCGCCACCGCAGGCTCCGTGTGGCTGACCTGATGCAACTCCATGAGATCTTTAAATACTCCAACAAAATGTTAGGAAAAAAGACAGTGCAACCCAATAAAGCATTTCTGCAACTGACTTTGAATAACAGGCTGCCTTTGGTGATCTCCATCGTATTTCCAAGAGAGATCTTAAATTTCTATCTTACAGGTTATTGTTCCTTTAAGTAGGACAAGGAAAAATGGACAATGTACTCAAGTAATATCCCTTAAAACAACAGTAAAATATAGGAGCATCTGGATGGCTCAGTCAGTTAAGTGTCCAACTTTGGCTCAGGCTATGATCTCATGGTTCATGGGTTTGAGCCCCACGCTGGGCTCTGAGTCAACAGCGCGGAGCCTGGAGCCTACTTTAGATTCTGTGTCTCTCTCGCTCACTCTCTGTCCCTCCCCTGCTTGTGTACTCTTTCTCTCTCTCAAAAATAAGCAGTAAAAAACTTTTTAAATAATAGTAAAATATGATTACTGATGGTTACAGATATAACTGTGTGGGTATCCACTTTGTACTAGGATCTATACATGTATTGTCTCCCTCTCATAATGGATCCAATTAGATACATTCATCCCATTGAACAGATGAGGAACCTGAGGCCTAGGGGGAACACATAATTTGCCCGGAGTCACCCAGACGGGGGGGAGGAGGGGGCAGGACTGAAATTGAAGCTCAGGTGTGTTCACATCCAAAATCCCTACTCTTGATCCCATCAAGCTGCCCTGGTAGGAAGTCACATGAGTATTTAAAACAGAACATCAGGCACTCAGTGCTGGTATCAGACTTCTACTTCTGTTATATGGAGTTGGAAAACAGATTCAAAAATCACTGCCAGCAACAAATTTTTATCTTAGCAAATTTTCATCAGTCGCATACCTGCATAATGTGGACTGAAGACACCTATGTCCTTGGGATAAGCAAAAACATCTTGAAATCTAAGATAGGAGGAAATCCAGAAATGGGAAGAGAATAGTGCATTTGTGAGCACTGGTCCGGAACAGGCAGGTTGAGGGACTGGACTATCAATTGTGCAAAACCTCAATTATAGAGTAATCTAATGTATACCCAGGTACATTATCACAATTCAATAAACAGCTCTTCATTATTAAGTAATTCCAATTTGCTTTCATTTTGATCTGTGTTGCCCTGAGAATTTGATATTACCTACACTCAAATTAGGTGGTATCTTCTGAAGCGCTGATGCTCACAATCCTGGGATAGCACATGAAGCACAAGCCAGCCAGCCATAAACACACCTATTTAGACAGAGACATTACTTGGCACGGTGCACACACCTGCTATGGACACTGTCAGAGGGCGCTCCACCCATCTCTGGGCACCCTTGGGCACCGAGGGACCCTGTGACCTCCCAAATGCAGGATGGCTTGAGTTCTGAACGAGTGCTGCCATGTGGTCAGATGGTTGAGCGCAAGAAGGACCAGCTACTTTTCCTTTCTCCCAAGATTCCTAGCTCACCAGTGGTGGACACAGGAGGGGACCTGGGGCATCTGACCTAGCATGGACCCCATGACCCAAACCCCATGATCCATGACCCTAACTTGTCAACCCAAACAAGCCCACATGTCAGCACCCACTTTTATATCTCCTCCCTCCCTTTCCCCATGATCAGCACATGACTCTATGGGGAGAGACCACCAGTCTCCCTTTGCAGAGGAGGCCTTACATGACTTCTCCAAGGCCACAGAGATAGCAATCAAACCACCACTGGGTCATGCGTCCTATCGCCACACACCCACCCAGTCCTTCACCATCTCTTACTCTCTTACCTGGGAAATCACACGAACCACGACTGTTTATTTAACAAACACTTCTAAGGGCAACAAGCCAGGCACTGTTCTAAGAACTTCTACATCCATTGTCTCATTGAATCCTCTGGCTGGACACACACCACTCTGAGGTAGGTAATCCTACATCTCTATTCCCAGATGAGCCAGCTTTATCGGAAGAGGCTGATGTTCAAGGTCATAGCGCTGGGACAAGATAGGCCTGGATTTGAACCCATGCATCAGGGCACTTTCCTGTGTCTGAATTGGAATAAAATGAAGAAAACCTGGGGGAAAATGTGCCCAGGGCTGGTTTTCCTTCTAGGACACGTGGCATGGCAGGGGTCAGCTGCCTCCCCCTCAGCACACACCATCTGTGTGATGTGTAAACCAGGAACAGGAAGTTACATTTGGGGAGCGCCATCCCCTAAGACAAGACTTAGCCCTTGAAAATACTTTCATCTTCTCAAATTTTCTCCATTTCCTGAAAGAAGATTTATGTTTATTCCTTTTTTTTTTTTTTAACGTTTATTTATTTCTGAAGGAGACAGACACAGAGTGTGAGTAGGGGAGGGGCAGAGAGAGAGGGGAACACACAGAATCCGAAGGAGGCTCCAGGCTCTGAGCTGTCAGCACAGAGCCCAACACGGGGCTCAAACCCACAAACCGCGAGATCATGACCGGAGCCGAAGTCGAACACGTAACCGACCGAGCCACCCAGGTGCCCCTACTTTTTTTTAAGTGCAAATATTTCAGTACTAAAGTATCTAGCCATCCTGCTCAGTCATGGCCAGGGGCTCCAAGAGGCCAGTGAGTCACAGGACACTTTCCCCCAGATGCTGCCTTCACATGGGTTCCTGGCCAGACATCACTGCTGCTTCTGGGTGTCCCCTGCTTTTCATTTTACTTGGCTTGGCAACCGTTAGCTATTTAGGAGTGTGTGGGTAAAAAGAATTAAATCCATTTCCCCTGGAATCTGGAAGGTAGTAAGTACTCCACTCCAGAGAGGAGGGGAGCAGTGATGGAGAAAGCAGGAGTTAAAAGGCCAAGTTAACAGCAGCTCCAGAGACTCTTGTCATGAGTTTGCATGCAGTCTGGTTGCCTTCAACACTGTTTTTGACATCATGACACCAGGTGCCAACAAGGTCACAACCCTGAGGCCGTCCAAAGACGGCTGAAATAGCATGAGCCAACACCCAGCAGAACCCCAGCTCTGCCCCTTAGGACAGTCTCTCAACCTGGCTGTGGTTGTTCTCCCCGCTGTAAAATGAATTAAAATAAAACTAAGGTATGGTGCCATAGTTAGGACTAAATGAGATCACGTATGTGAAATGACTTCTACATTCAAGGGGCTCAGCTTCTAGCTTGCCACCAACTAAAAAAAGGAAAAATAATGGTCGCTACAAACAAGTGCTATCCCAAAAGGTTTTCTTTGTTTTTCAAAAGTTTGAGAGAGAGAGAGCGAGCACGTGCACATGAGATCACTTGTGCTATTGGGGGAAGGGGAGAGAGAAGGGGAGACAGAATCCCAAGCAGGCTCCGTGCTGTCAGCTCAGAGCCCGATGTGGGGCTCGAACTCAGGAACTGTGAGATCATGACTCGAGCCAAGATCAAGAGTCAGACACTCAACTGACTGAACCACCCAGGCACCTGCCATAAAAGCCTTTCTCAAGATGTAGTAAGAGGGGAGCAGGTTGCAGAGAAGGCGCACTGTGAAGGAGACCTCTGAAGGAGGACACCCAGCACGTCCCTGAAAAGAGAACAGTGAGCGCTGTAGGTGAAGGCACTGGGGGCAGCAGGGCTCCTGGATCATAGTGAGAAACGTGGCCAGTGCACTGTTCCCACAGAAGCCCTAACCCCAGCCCATGCACAGCCCACAAAGGATCAATCACTGTCCCAATGAACCCTGACCACCCTTTCAAACCAAGGCAATGATGCTTCCCCATGGAGATGCCATCCTCAGTCCCAAAGGCTTTGGGACTTGGTAACCCACATCTCCTCCTCCACAACTGGGACGGAAAGGAAGAATAAACCAAGCATTTTCTGATTCCAATTGTGCAAAAAGATCAGAGTGCTACACTAGCTGCCCCACTCACTCATCCTGTTACCTCCTTACCGGCCTGGTGCCAGGCACCTGCAAGGTGTGGGCAAGGCCGTGGAGAGAAAGCATGAGCAAACACAGTCTGTTCTCTGGTGGGTCCCCACCGCAGAGCAGGAGGCTGCCACAGGAGGGATATAATGAACTTCTGCAGGGGGCGGCTCAGGAAATTACATATTCACCTAGTGCCTGAAAGGCCTGCAGAGGCCACTGTGTTACCAAAATCAATCTTATGTTACCAAAACAGCAGACATATGAGCCTAATGTGATTGAAATGATGCTTTCTTTTATGTATTAATGGCACTCAATGTCAATGATTTTAAGATGATTTTTCCCTCTGTTGATTGTTCTGTTCATGACTGCCTAATTTGTTGATCTTCAGCTTAAGTGTACATGGCATTATGGAGATGAAATGAGTTCCTGCTGAGGCCAATAACTCATTTACGCATCCATCATTCAATAAGTATTTTAAGGTTGAGCCTTTCGAAATGACCAACCGCGCAGGTCAAAACAGTTGAACGCTGGCAGTTTTGTATTTGGGCAAACTCAGCACTTGGGCCATGCCCGTGGCTAAGTCTGGGGACCTCATGAACCATGAACAAAATGAAAAATGCCTCGATTCTCACAGAGCTCATCTTCTAAAGGGCAAGATGGAGAACTACCAAGAACATGAATAAAGGAAAAATAAAATTTTGAAGTGTGATAAGTACTTAATCACACGTACACAAGGTGACACGATAGAGAGCACCCAGCAGCACAAGGGCTGGGGACATTCTCTCAGAGAAGATGGCATGAGGATGTTCAAGCTAAGACCTGAATGATAACAATCGGTCAGCTGTGTGAATATCCATCTAGAGTCAGGACAGCCCAGGAGAGAAACTCTCAGACTATAACCCCCAATCTAGGTTCAGGCAAGGCTATCGGTTACATGGGGTCCAGCAAATAGAGGTCAAGGCCCTCACCCGAACCCATACTTTGTCCCAGAAAACCAACTCAGGAGACTTCTAGGGAGTCGATCCAGGTTTTCACTTTCATACACCCTGGGTATCATTCTACAGCTAGCAGAAGATGAATAGGTTCATTATTTCATTCAGTAAGTTATGCTATATTAAAATTTTAATCGGTGAACGTAATGCTGGAAAATGAGTACATCCATATGCTACTTTTTTCCAGGGTAAACTGTCAAACCACTTTTTGCAAAAGCAGTATTACGACACAAAGAAAAATCCATAAAGATGCTCATATTCTTTGGCCCTACCAACTCTACCCCTAGGGCATTTATCCAAGGAAATAATCTGGTTCAATGGAATAAAAATGTTCTCTTTTGGAAGAACTCCATTGAGGTGTTAATTGATGCACAAAGGCAAGATAAAACAAAAACGAAAACACCTGGAATTACCTAAATGACTACAAATAGGGAGGTTTTAAGAAATGGGATGATTCACTTGATGAAATAGTATACAACCATTAAGCATTAAAACAAAGATTATATAGGCTTTCAAAAATAAATGTGATATCCGGCTCCTTGGAGGAAGCAGAAAAGGAAGCAATGTGCATATTTTAATGTAAAGCATGTCAACAATACCTCAAGGTGAACAAGAACAAGAAAATTGAAAAGAATTGAATCAAGGCCAGTAGGGTGGGGGTTATTTCAGAAGTCCTTCTGAAATATTGTCATTACATCGAATTTTCAATAAACAATCCCTCAGAAATAATTCTATTCTCTGAACACGGCAACAGAACACAACCAAAACACAAGGACATTGGCTCATTCTAACTTTAAATGCAAAATAAAGCCAAATTTGGAGATGTCTTCCATGTTATAGACCCACAGGCTTGCACAAGTGGACCTTATGAGTAAGGCTCAACTTGGAAGAATAATGCAAAATTCCATGATTTTACAGTAACTTCACTTCTTTCTTTGCAGAGTGTGGGAATGGGGGACTGGAAATCTTGTGTCCTTCAAATAACAGGAAGGAGCAGCAGGAGATGAGAACAGGCACCTCAGTTCCTTGCACCCTCTGAGGATGGGGCCACAGCAGCCCCTGAAATCAGGCCTGCAGGAGAAGCACACGCTGGGGGCACTCACCTTTCACAATCAGCTCAGCATAGTTGGACACACCAGAGCCGCCGTCAGAACGGATCACACAGCGGTACTTGCTCACGCTCCGCTGGGCAGTGTCCGCCACACTGACCGTGGCTGAGAAGCGTCTGTGGTTGACCACCCGGGTGACCATGAGGGCCGTGTCCCTGCCATTCCATTGCTGCAGGACAGAGGTAGGGAGGGGGGGAGAGCAGAAACCATATCATCACAGGGCACCAGGTGACCTCCAGCTGGGAAGCCCCAACTGTCCCCACACCCCTGGGGCCAAGGCTTTCCATAAGGAGGGGTCTCCGTGGCTGGCTTTTGCAAGTGATCTAATGCAGGTATAAACTTCGTTAGGGAGCCGATTCAAGAATGCAGGTGCCTAATGGCAATACAGGGCACAGGCCTTCTCTCAACACCTTGGTTCCTTGCTTGGCCTGCGTCTAAGGTTGGCACTTGCCTGCCTTCCTCCCATTTTCCTTCATCTCTTAAGCAGAGCCCACAGGGTTCCCCCAAAGACAGATTCAGGTAGGTTCCTGAAAATATAGGCCCTCAAGTGACAAACAGCCTGGCCCCCAGCTCCATGGCTGGTGCCCTGATAAGCACACACAGGCTATCTGTGTCCCCAGGCATGGTGTGGACAGGGGCTTCCTGGCACGTCTCCTCCTTGGCATTTGCTGTTTCCCCTGCCTGGAACCTTCTGTCTGCCTGGGGACACTCCCTCACCCTTAAAAACCTATGCTTAGCCCATCACCATCTCTAGCAAGTTCCCCTGTCATACCACCTTCTGGAAGCTAGTCACTCTCTTTTGTATGGTGCAAACCTTCCATGCATTTTTGCCTACACACGTTTCCCACTGGAGACTAGACTATGAGCTCCCCAAGGGCATGACTTTGCCCCTTGCATCTACAGCACCGTGCCCGACCTCCAGACTTGGTAACCGTTTCTAGAATCAAGATGGATGCACAAGCATTTCTGTCTGCACCATGCTACATCTCAGGTGTGATATTTTGAGTTTGAATGAGACCCTTCAAGAGCAGCAAGTTAAGATAACTGGTAAGCCTCATGCGTGAGGAGGCAGCTTGTGTGAATATTTATTAAGCATCTACTATGAGCCAGACCCTGAATCTCCTTCTTAATCCTCCCAACCTTGTGCGACATGTGTATTACTTCTGCTCTTCTTGGCAGAATCCAAATGTCTGTGTGGCTGAGTAAACAGGCAGAGCCAGCAAGTCCCTTAGCCAGCTTTTCCAACTTTAGGTCAAGCGTCTTTTCACCAAGACCCCATCCTCACTGCCTTTATTTAATTTTCTTTTCCCAAAGTAAAATTGAGTGCTTTAATTGTCTAGTTGGATTTCAGAAAACCTTAGGACTTATGGCATCCTCCATGCCCGGAAACTTCCATGAAGCGATCTTCACTTCCTGTCCAAAGTAAATGCTTCCAGCATACGTGTGACCTGCTTCCATCCATCCACGGACCCATCAGTGATGTCAGGACTGGGATATGAGAGAGGGTAGAGCTACTGTGCTCAGCTGTCCCAAGGGAATGAGATGGCAGGGAAGGGCAGTGAGCAAAAAGCCAAGAAACACAGAGAAACCAAGGCCTCGATCTGACCGGCTCCAGGCTGGACAGGGAGACTGCAGGTGATGGTTTTCTTCTTTTTTACCTTTTGGCATTCTCTGGACTTTCTGCCTCAAATATGGCTTTTATACTTGAAAGTAATAAAATAAGTGGGTTTTTTGTAAAAGCATGGCAGTGTGAGGGGCAGCCATAACCCCCTCCCATTCCAGAAAGTAAGCAACATGGCCGAACAAGAACGATACAAGGCATCCACCGAAGGGAGCACTCATCAGGGCTGAGTCTGCCCACCTCCTGCCGCATGCTCTGACACGCTTTTGCAAGAGTTGGAACAACCTGCTCACACCATGAGAACTGACCAGACACCAGACACAATTCCCTCTCCCAAAACAGTGCAGGGAGGAAGTAGAGGGCATTCTGGCAAATGCCAGGAATGTGTCCTCATTTGAGGAAACGTTGGCTGAACCCAGGGAAAGGCCTCAGAAGAGATGAGTCGCCAAAAAATTTAGCCCATTTTTCTCACTACTGAGCAGGCCCTTCAGACCTGGAAAGGGAGTGACAAGGCTCTGGGTATTTTCTAATCTAACTGACTTATATCATCATTAACACTTTGATCTCTTCTTTTCTTTTTTTAAAAAAAATTTTTAATGTTTATTTATATTTGAGAAGGACAATGCACAAGCAAGGGAGGGGCAGAGGGAGACGGAGAATCTGAGGCAGGCTCCAGGCTCTGAGCTGTCAGCACAGAGCCGGACACAGGGCTCGTGAGATCATGACCTATTACCTCCACTGTTTATGAGAGGAAACTGAGGCTCAGAGAAGCACCTACCTGCCTGGGCTGGCACAGCTTGCAAGTGGCAGAGCTGGGATCTGAAAGCAGGCCACCTGGCGGCAGAGCATGGCCTACAGATACCATGTGTTGTTCAGATGAGGGGTGACTACTCCCCACCCTTCACCCCCTCATTTCCAAATGTGGAAGAGGGTGGGTAACGGGCATAGCCAAGATCCATCTATTTGCCACCAATTTCTTAGCTGAGGACAAAAAATAAAAATAAAATAAAATAAAAAGGCACAGACAGGGTAAACAAAGGGATGTTGTGTGAGGGGGAACAAGCAAAAATGCATAGGTCCCGACAAGACAGCTCATCAGACACAGAGCTTTTCCTCCGACCTCCAATGTTTTGAACAGTGAAGAAATGTGGGGGGATAAGAAGGGAGACACCGAGAGCAAGGCCGGCACATGAACTCTACAGACCATGACTCAAGAGGTGAGTGGAGAAGGAAAAGTACGAAGAAAGAAAATCAACCTCAAAAGAATTATGGGAAACAAACAATGCCATTTGCAGGATTCACAAGGGCACAGGAAGTGAACAGTAGAATCAACAGTGTATAAAAACAGTGATGGGGGGGAGGGGGGTTGGACAGGCGGATCACAAAAAAAGGCACAGATAAAAGGACAGGAGGAAGGCAAACTGACAAAGAAAACAGACACCAGACCAGGAAGCACCAGGTGAATAACTGGTACTCCTGAAGACAGAAGCTGAGGGAACGGAAATCAAATCATACCCCAACATCTATCAGCTCACTTTCCTGGGTGAAAATAAGACCTAAATCTTCAGACTGAAATGGCCTATTATCTACTTGATAGAATTTATGAAGATCACAACAATTGAGGTACACATTTTACTTCATAAAAATATTGGATGCTAAGGATAAAGAAGTATATAAACATCCAGGGAGGGGCCCCTGGGTGGCTCAGTCGGTTAAGTGTCCAACTTCGGCTCAGGTCATGATCTCACAGTCTGTGAGTTCGAGCCCCACATCAGGCTCTGTGCTGACAGCTCAGAGCCTGGAGCCTGTTTCAGATTCCGTGTCTCCCTCTCTCTCTGACCCTCCCCCCATTCATGCTCTGTCTCTCTCTGTCTCAAAAATAAACATTAAAAAAAATTTTTTTTAAAAATCCAGGGAAAAAATGTGCTGATAAATAAACAAACAAACCAATCTGATATAAAACTCCTGGGCCACCATTGTTCCCTAAGCCCAGGCAGACTCTCTCCTGGATGTGGCTGGTCCCTCAGGGGTCACAGGTGAGCTCCCATGAGGCTAGGTACTTCAGAGAGAGGGCAGAGCTGGAGGTAGGGAAAGACAGGATAGGAAATGATAAGACAAATGCAAGCAAATGCCCAATATGTGCAGCCTTGGGTTGTGATTTCATTTCTCTTAGCTTTGATTTCTTCATACCTACGATGGATTTGATATTGGTGCCCCCTTTATGACATTATCATGATGGATAAATGAGAAGGGGTACAAAACAGCACATAAAGGAGTATTCTGGCGGGAGCAGAGCTCTCCAAATTAACCATGAAAAGTGGGTTACACAGGATAATGGCTCCCTAAAATGTCCATATCCTGACATAGTGACATTAACTGACGGCTTAATGATGGAGGAAGGAGCCATGAGCCAAAGAATGCAGGCAGCTTCCAGAAGGTAAGGGAGTGAATTTTCCTCTAGAACCTCCAGACTGAATGCAGCCCAACCAATACCTCCCTGTAGCCCTGGAAGAGCCATTTCCGACTTCTCATCTCCACCACTGCAAGGTTATAAACCTGTGTTGTTTTTAGCCACTAAGTCTGCCTAATTTGTGACAACAGCAATAAGAAACTAACACAAACAGCAAAGGGCTGATTGAGTGTAAAACGTTCCTTTTTCATATTTAGTTCAAATTTTATTTTGCTGTAACCTCCAGGATTATTTACTTTTCTTATTAATGATGTCAGCTTCCAGCAGAACCAGAGAAGAAGAAGTGCATCCCCTGAATAATTCACATTTTTCTCTTTAGTTCCCGAACTACCAGGCTTTCTCCCATCGAAGGATAGGAAATTGCAGGTTGTCTTATAAAATCTCTGGAAAATAGGCCTTTTGATAATCACACTTGTCATATTGGGAGCAGACAATGGCAGGACAGGAATGGGCACGAGGGCCCAGAGCCATGATGGGAAATGGCACGGTGATGGACCCCAGGCAAGGAGAAATGAAGGTTAAGTTCAGAGAGATGAGCCCAGATGGAAGGGCAAGGAGGTGCTGGACGTCAAGACATGAGCAGCAACCCAGGAGCCGAGATCAGGAGAGATTCTAGAAGATCAGGCATTGTGACAAGCTCAGGGCCCAGAACACGGTGGCAGCGTGGAGAAGGGACTGACGCAGAGGGCATACGTAAGCAGCACAGGTTGCAGTCACTGTCTCAGCCCCAGACACAGGCAGAAAAGAAAACACAAGGGGAGAAAACAAGAGGAGGTTTCATCAAACCAGGAACAGACCCACAAGCAAATGAGCAGGTTTGAGTAGGCACAGGGAGGGATGGAGCGGCACGATGCCAAGAACCTGAAATGGACCTCAGCCCAGGGACAAGGTGGGAGAGTACATCCTCCCAACCAAGATGCCGGGTGCCATGTAAATGCACAGGCATACAGATGCTAGGGTGCTAGGAAAGAGGATGACAGAGAAGAGAAGCCAAAGTCCTGGGAAAAGCCAGACAGAAGCAAGGCATGGATGATGCTGGTGGAAGTCTGGGGAAGAATCTGTCAGACCCCCAGGTCACCACTCCCGCACGCTGGAAACTTTCTTTCGACTCCTATGGTATTTTGCACATGTAAGTATATCCTTCCTCTGAAATTTCAGGCACACTTCCTTTCTTCCTTCAGACCTATGTCCGTTATTCTAACATGGAGTCATTTCCAGCCCCTCTGTGTCCGTGGCAAATTGGATAAATTTCCCAGTGAGCACTGACAGGGCTGGGTTTCCCAGAAGCAGAGTCTGAGACATGGTGACCTACCGAGTGCCCTGAGGACAAAGCGGGTAAAGGACACAGTGAGAAAAGGAGCCTAGCAAGAATGTTATCAAAACTTAGTCCAGCTTCAGCCTGACTCCATGGGACCTCGGGAGCCTTTAAATGTACCAGAGTTGATCCTAGCTTGAGGCAAGGAGCCAGGACTGGTAGCCCATGTCAGTCAGTCACTGGTCAGGACCTGCCAGGTGGGAAAAGGAGAAAATTGTTCCCATTAGCCCCAGGGCAGTTCTTTGGGGAAGGGGCAGCTGTGAGCCTATAGCAGCCAACTGCCCAGTGCCTTAGGACTGGGGGGTGCTGGCTCTTAAAGGACACCATCACAAACACCAATAGCATCCACTCTAACCCAGCACTTTCCCATCTCTGTCTCCTCCTATGGTATCTCAAACGCGGGGTCTCCTGAAGTCCCAAAAGCCACTGCCTTGAGATCTGCTGGCAGTCTACCCCAGAATCGATGTTTAAAAAGCCAGAATGGGTGGGGTGGGGGGGACCAGGCTGAGAACTGACTTCAGAGAACACTCCCTATGTGGGAAAGTTGGAGCACCCCTGCAATCACACCCTACTTCCCCCAAAAGTCAACACATCTCCCAGGAATCAAGAGCTCCATGACTGAGTTTGATAAATATTTTATTTAACCTAACAGGATTTGTCTGAGCATATATTAAGTAAAAGTCACATTAACGTTTTCTAAGTACAATCTGTGCTAGACACTGTGTTAACTGGCTTACATGACAGAATTCACTTAATCCTTTAAAAATCTCTGTGAAAGTACTTCTCCAAGGGTGAAGTTCCTGGGCCATCACCATCACCTGAATAGTTGTTGGAAAAGCACATTTTAAAGAGAATCCCAGGGCTGATATCCATTTCTAGATATTGTTTATTGGGGTTGGCAATCTGAGTTTTTTCCTCCTTACATACTCTGTTATTAGTTCCAACAAAACAGCAAAAAGGGTAAACTATACACATAAAGTTGAGTATTGAAACACCATGCTTCGTGAAGGACAACAGGGTCAGCATGGAAAAAGCTATGTTCTTAGAATGATCCAGAACACTGGCTCTCAAAATGTGGTCTACACATCCACTATATGAGCATCCCCTGCAAAGTTGTTAGAAATGCAAATTCTCTGGCCCCACCCTAGACGTTAAGTCAGGAACTCTAGGGGTGGAGCCATTCTAGTTTGGTTTTGGGTTGTTTTTTTTTTTTTTAAGTATATTTATTTAATAGAGAGAGAGTGTGAGCAGGAGAGGGGTAGAGAGGGACAGAGAGAATCCCAAGCAGGCTCCAGGCTCAACACGGAGCCGATCATAGGGCTCAATCCCATGACCTCGAGATCATGACCAGAGCAGAGATCATGACCTAAGCCGAAATCAAGACTCAGACATTTAACCAGGTGAACCACCCAGGTGCCCAGTTCAGTTTTAACAAACCCTCCAGGTGCTTCTCATGCATGACAAAGCATGAGATAAGCCCTATTAATGCTATTTTACAGGGCACCTGGGTGGCTCAGTCAGTTAAGCAGCCTACTGAGGCTTAGGTCATGATCTCATGGTTTGCAAGTCAAGCCTTGCATTGGGCTCTGCACTGACAGCTCAGAGCCTAGAGCCTGCTTCAGGTTCTGGCTCCCCGGCCCCTCAAAAATAAACATTAAAAAAATGCTACAAGTGAGAAAACCGAGGCAGAGAGAGGTCAAGCAACATGCTTTATGAATAGTACTTCTTAAACTACTGTACATACAAATCCCCTGGGGATCTCATTAAAAAGGCAGATTCCAATTCAGTGAGTCTGTTGGGGAAGAGTCCATGAACCAACCACACGAGTACTAGCACGTCCTTATATGACTTTGCTGAGTGACTAAGTTACAGAGTGGACCCAGGTGATCTGATTCCAGAGAATGAGACTTTAAAATCACATTGCCAAAACACCATCCATATATGACAACACATGGTTCACAATGACTCTGAGAAAGGAGGGTAGAGTACGCAGATTATTCAAAGAACATCAACTGCCATCTTGCAGGAAACGATTGCTCCAGAGAAAACAGTTTGGGAAATGCTGTAACAGAAGCCCAGATGCCTAGCTTTCTGGAAACCTCAGCGGTCTCTAATCCAGAAATATCTATGTGAAGATGCTTTGCCCAAGCATTGTCCCACATCCTTGGCTAACAGACTCTCTGAATACGTTATTAAGCAATGGCGTACCTGATATGTTATTAGGTTCAGGTAAGGTTTTCTTAACCCAACTTCATCAGTCTAAAGCAGTGGTTCTCAAAAGTTAGCAGGCATTGCAATTACCTCCAGGGTGAATCAGCAGGTCAGGGGTGAGGCTAGATAATCTGCATCTCTAACAAGTTCCCTAGTGATGCTGATGCTGCTCACTTTGTCCTAGGTCTCCAAGACTTGAAGATTATGGTCCTCTTAAGTCCCTGAATGCAAAGGAAGAAGCCAAACCATACCTCATAATACGGGAATGGAAACATCCCTTAAATCCAGGCCACTTCCTGTGGTTGAGCAAGTGGTCGCTGCACCAAAGATGCCCAGCCACTGGTGTGACATTCAAATCCAGCTCATGCTTTACTGCTCAGACCAGTCCAGACCACCAGCTCACTGAGTCCACTTGGAGGAAGGTTATCTGTTTTCTTTGCCCAAAGGCTTTGTCTGCTTGCCAAGCTCTAAGCCCACAAAGATGCTGCTTTCCAGAAGGTGAACCTTAGTCCCAATTCATCCATCCAGGGGGTGCATATCTTCTTAATTGAACAAAGGCATAGTTTAAGCTAAGCTGTCGTCCTGCTTAATCCCATTTTATACTCATGCCTCCCTCATCATGGCGACAGCTTCCTTTGAAATCTCTCGTTTTTCTTTCTTCACTTTCATCTGCTGGTCTCTCTTTTACAACAACTCAAATTCCACCTTTCCTTAGCTTTTTGTTTGTTTACATTGTTTGAGAGTCACACTCTCTGCAAGAACAGGTGTTGCAAATACCCACACGTTAGTATTTCTGACCCTAGCATGCACGCATCCTTCCACCCTCAGGCAAGACCTATCCTCAGGAACTACCTAGAGAGGAAATCACAGAAACACCGGATGCCACGGACGATCTGCTGTTTTCACACTACTCTATGAGCTACTGAGGCATCTCTAATGGCCTCATCATTTTGCAATTCCCCCTCCCCTCTGCTCCTATGTCATGGCATTATTCCCTTCACAGAGAGATAAGACATAGCCTGCAAAAATGGCTGTCATTATTTCAGAGAGAGCATGCAGGCTTGTAATTGATTTGTGATTGGTGGAAGTGGGCACAGTATGGTCTTTAATAAAAGGGAGCTGTGTGCAACAGACGTGATGGCTGTTTTATAGGAGATACTCTAATACAGGGTCCAGAAAGCCTTCTCTGAGCTGCTTTGTGCTTCTCTCTTTCTCTCTCTCTCTCTCTCTCTCTCTCTCTCTCTCTCTCACACACACACACACACACACACACACACACACACACACACACACACGGAAAATGAGGCCCAGTATTTCCAGCTGAAAATTATTCTAATTGTTCCAGAAATCTCCTGGCTAGGGAATATTTAAGTGAAATTCTCACAATTCACTTGTAATGAATATTCTTTTCACTTCTAGTCCTACTGCTTCAATGGCATGACATTTGGAAACTCACTAAAATCTGACTCATTGATTCTCTTAAGAACATATTTGTACCTCTCTGGCAGTCTCTAAACAATAGCTTTTGATTTTTTTTATTAAAAGAAGAAATAGAAGTGGACATAAATCATTTGTGATTAGCTATGCTGAAGCCCTCCCATGGGCCCGATGCACGCATGGCTGACTGCTCATTTGGGGTGAATCTCTGGGTCCAGAGTTCCTGGAGAGTCAGGAGCGTCCTGGCATAAGCCCCATAGGGAGTGTTGAGCCCTGAGCAAAGAGGATGGGCAGGTGGTGAAGGGCTAGCCCAAGTGCCTCCTCCCTGGGTGCCTCTATCTCCCTTTGACTATTTCGAGTTCCCCTCTCAGAACTCTGATCAAAGGCCACTTCTTAGATACTCATGATCCCCCCGACTCCCTACCCAGCAGACCCACTCTTCCCCAACAGCCTGGCCACATTTACACCGAAATATTTAACTCTGTGTTAGTTGCTTCATGTCTGTGTCTGTCAGATGGTTAAGTTCTACGAAGCAGGTCCTGCTCGCTCCCGGCTCCTCCTTCAGCTCCCACGTCCTAGGGCCGGGATGAGCGGAGACCAAATCCTCAAGTGCATAAACTGAGGACAGGCTGAGGGAAGACACTGAGGAAAGGGTATTAGGAAGTGAACAAGACAGAGTTAGTGCATGAAGGGAGATTTCCAGGTCCAAGTTAGCTACAATCCTCAGAGATGCGTTGCACAGGATGAGGGAGGAGGGGTCGGTGCACTGGGTGCAGAGGAATTTGAGAGCATGCAACCTTCTGTAGATCCAAAGCCCAGCTAGAATTTCATCCCGAGTTGCCCTAAAGGAGCTATTTTTTGATCTAGGGCACCTGCAGGTGAAAAGAAAAGCATGGGATGACCATGCCATGACTGCGAATACACTAAAAAACACTGAATTCTAGACTTGCTAGTATTCTTTATGGTTTATAAATTAGATCTTAATAAAGCTAACAATAAAAAGTGGCACAGACCCACTGTATGTAAACCCAACCCGGACCCACCCCCATGTCATTCTCACTGGACTTGGCAGGGGTTGGGGGAGACTGTGGGGCAAACATGAAGGTCATGCTGTGTGATGTGGTGCGGTGACTAATAAAGTCCTTGATCTCTGACCCATGAGTCTCACATCTTCTGCCAGCATCTATGAAGCTGTGTAGGCTAACTCGTTAGCCTGCAATTAAGGTAAACTCTCAGACCCTTCGTGGTTGTCAGCAAATGATTTCATGGAACCACGAGGGAACTTGAAGGGGGGGCAGTCAGCATCATCAAACACTGAAAGAAAAGTTGAAGGCATCATCACCATCATCATCACCATGACTGGCTTCATCAACAAGAAAAGCACTGGTGACTTTCACAAGGGCCACTTCTGGGAAGAAGTGGGAGTTGAAGAAAGCCACACTACAAGTGTAGACATCATACTGAGGAAACAGAGCGAAGGGGAGAAGAATGAACAGGAACAATTTGAAAAACAAAAAACAAAAAAACCAAGGGTATGACTTAAGGGTTTGACTTACATTTTGATTTTTTTTTTGTAATTTTGAGAACCACAGACCTATTTAAGTATCTAGTACAGTACCAATTAGAGGTGTGTAAATACGTGCTACATAAATGAATCTTTTTTTAATAGGAAGCCACCTGTATGGAAAGAAAGGCTGGTATGGTGACATAAGTGTCGGGTCTACAAGGTGACCAGGAAAAGATGCTCAAGACCAAAGATCGTGACACAGACTGACAATCCCATCCTGCCTCCACGGCTCACGACCTACGGGACTTCACTGACCCCCTTCAAAGACAGCCTCCTCATCTACAAAACGGGGCTAAAAGAAGCAACTCCCTGAAAGCCTGGCTATGAGAATTAAGTCCATCATACGTGTAACCAACTACACATGTCAGCTGTTGTGTTATCATTCACTTTCCATCATTGTCTAGTTGTTGTGTGGCCACTAGGTCTTCAACAGCAGTTCCACATGGAACGGACACCTGATGCAGGTGTGGGCAGGACGTGGAGGAGCTGGGTCCAGCACACTCACAGCCCTGGGCCAGCAGCAGCCCTTCAGGGAGCAGGGGAACAAGTTTACTGGAAAAATCAGCTGCAGAAAGGACTGACATGTCTGCTTATCTCATCAGCCCTGGCGTGCCTGCTGTTGAGCTGATGAGCTCACAGGGCAAGAGCCTTTTCCTGCCAGATTAGGGTCTGCTCCCGGTCCAGTGCCTGTGATGTGCCTAAATACACATGCTGCCCCTACGGAGATCTCTTCCAAACGTTTGGACTCACGGCCTCATTTCTGGGACTTGTCAAATGTTATTTGTTGTACAAACCCATGGGGAAGCAAATCCTTTGTGGAGAGGCCTGGAAACAAGCCCTGTGGTGGGGCTGACAGGGCCTGCTGTGGAGCCCCGAGAAGTTCACACACGGAGTCCCGTAGAGCACAGCGTTCCATAAAGACCAGCTGACACACACGGGGTATTTCCAACCTCCTCTTGGATAAAGGCTATCTAGTGGTGATGAGCGTGTGGGGGGAAGCTGAGGCTAAGTTTACCCTTGGGGGAAGATGCACTGCTGCTTCTAAACTCTGCTGTGCCTACCCTTTTTTCTGTTTGTATTAGTTACCTATATTCATTTCAAAGTATTTGGAGGAAACAGAAAAGATGGAAATACAAAGCATACATAATCTACCATCACAATCAATTACTGAATGTCCTGATAACTTGCCTTATAGTGTTAATATGTGCATATTTACATAGGTATGTAGATGTGTGCATAAATATGCATTCATACATGTTTACTTTTTGATAAAAATATACCAAGCATATTGTTTTATAGCTTGCTCCTTTCACTTAAATACATACAGTGGAAATGGCATTAAATATACTTCTATAATCTGTTATTTAATGACCCCATTCCAGCATTTACCTAATCAGTCCCTTTTGCTGGACATTCAGGTTTTTCTCAGGTTTCTTCCTTTTGAACATACTCGCGAATACATCAATTTTTTTCTGCCTCTGGTTATTTTCTTAGGTAAATTCCCAAAAGTAAATTACTTCTTGGACGAGTATGTTCATTTAAGATTTTAGCTATCTATTGCCCAATTCGTTTCCAGAAAAGATGTACCCAGGCACATTTTCAATGCACCGATAGTCTGTCAGCACACTTCCACCTAGCTGTACCCTGAACACTGTTCTTTATTTCTTTTAACATTTATTTTGAGAGGCAGCGAGCACATGCGCAAACGGGAGGAGCAGAGAGAGGGAGAGAGAGAATCCCAAGTAAGTTCCGCACTGTCAGCACAGAGCCTGACATGGAGCTCGATCCCACAAACCATGAGATCATGATCTGAACCAAACTCAAGAGTTGGATGCTTAATGGATGGAGCCACCCAGGCGTCCCAATTGTTCTGTTTTTTTAAAGGGCTCCCCGAACTGTAGGCTGCTTTGGTTACTAGACATTCCACGCAGAATGCAAACCATCTACTTGTTTAAAAAATGCTTAAAAATTCTAAGTTTGGATTCCTCAGGCCAATGTACCACCTAAGAAATTAGCAAGTTATAAATGAGGCCCCTTCCACCAGAGGCCATGCCATTATATTCTTCTCCTCAAGGAGAAATCTGTCCCAAACAAGAGGAGTTTGTTTGTAACTTTGATCGGCCTTTATCAGCCTTTTCCCTGAGGGACTCATTGTTCTAGGCTGGGGGATACACGCTTCGCATAGGTCCTGTCCATTGATTCTTAGGTAGAGCTTGCAATGTAATTCCATGAAAGCCCGCACCAAAAGCTTTATATGCTTCCAAAGAGCATACAAAGTTTCTAGGGGAGAGTAAAACAGGGGTATGGGCTGGTCTTCCTTTTTAACTGATTAATTTATGATCAGAAAGCACTTAAGGATAAGCAAGCTAGAGAGCCCCACTGGACAGAAAGGAAGGCAAGCATTCTCTGCTACACAGATGATAGGGATTTATCTCACACTAGGAGTCCACTGACCACTCCCCAAACATTGCCAGAGAGAGGGGGCACCGACATACTATTCCGGAAACAAAGTCACTGGCTTTATTTCCCAGACCGAAAACTGGTGGATAAAAATGTTTCCATCTTTGGTGGCTTAGTGATTCCTCAGCATATCTTGGAAGCTACAGAAGCAAACAGCATTGTTGAAAGGCAGACTGTTGGCCACAACATGCCTGTTTCTCTTGCTTCGGAGATTCTCAGGCTGAGTCACAACAGCCTTGATATGTGGAACAGAACTCCGGCCAGTCTGCAGGCTGCTACTCCTCTAGGCGCTGGAAGAGATCCAAAGCAGCCAAATCATGAGAAATTCACTACTGCCTTAGCCTGTCTTAGATCAGGACACAGTGGCATCCTGAGTGACAGGTGTTATGACAGGGGCCTCATATTTTGTACAAAGACATTAACTTACTTCCAGCTACACTGCTGAATACAAGCCTGGACTTAACCAGCCAAGTAGACATTTGCCAGCGAGCAGAGGATAAACCATCTACCTCCCAATATTTCCTGAAATATAGATGAGGGAGACAGTATTTCTAGTGGTTTCCTTAAAGGAATAGCTACTGAATCTCTTCACTCACCACCTATATTTAAAGTATCCCAGGATGGAGATGGATTTAGCAGAGAATTGGGGACCTTTGTCATATTGCACTGCCCACGCCCACCCCTGCCTCTTCGACCACCTCCCCAAACTACTCTTGTACAGAGCACCATTATAGGAAACAAGCCTGAGAAAGTCACTTGTGTGCCCTCAATAAGGCTGTGGTGGAGAACGGTGTTCCTTATATCACACATTGTTTTCTTTATGAGGACTCCTGGGAACAATTCCTATCCGGCTTCTGTGTGAACAAGTTAGAATTTTCCCGAGAAATTGGTTTGTGTTTATCTTGTGGACACCGTGAACTGTATGTCTGGCAAGTTATTCCGTTGGCGGCTGTGGTACTGGGGCCTCCAATTGTGACCCACCGGTAAGCCACAGATGTGGAGAAACGCAGTTTTAACATTATGACCAGCTCCAAGGTCTTCTTTTCCTATCTTGTGTCACCTCACTTTTAATTTATGATATCTTGTCATGCTTTATGTCCCACTGTAAGCCACCTGAAAAACATTCTGTGACTTAAGATTTGGTTTACACTGAAAAGCAGGTATATGAGGTGTGGAAGAGCTCCGCACCATATGTTTCTATTTTCTTCAAAACTTCTATTACATTCTAACACCCTTCCACTGACAAACCCAAGATTTAGGACGTGCAACTCAGAAATGTAGCAATTATGATCATAAAATAATTGGAAAAGCTAAGTAAAGGTGCTGAGAATACTGTGATTGTTCCTTTTCAGTCTCCTGACCCAACTGGGGCAATGCCATTGAAATGACAAAGCTTCTTGAGAGCCTGATGCACCTTAATACAAATTACAATCGAAAGAGTAACTAGCACTAAATACTTAAGTGACACATGGAAGTTTATAAGGATTCTTGGGGTCTGCAGGCAGCCCAAGGAAACAGGAGGTTCAGGCACCACTGTTATTTTCATTCTACTGCACTAAGGAACAAGAAAGAACTGTTAGCTCCTAGAGGTGCAATTTCACCCAGGGATTTTCCAAACTGTGGGAGATAGGTTCAAATCCAAGAAGAGAAGCAATGCTATCAAATCCCATCAAAGTGTGCAGAGATGATTCCGAATGGGCTAGGGACCAACATTCACGCTAAGTCAGCCTGAAAACGTGATGGAGATCTTTCAATAAATGAAGGTGGAGGTAACTGGAGTTAGTTTCTTCTAAACAACATCCCTGTTTCCTTGGAGCTTGAGCTGTGCTCTCCAGTAACACTTTCTGCAATGTTGCAAATGTTCTGTCTCTGCTCGCCCAACATGGTGGCCACCAGATGCATGTGGCTACTGTGCACTTGAAATGTGACTAGTTTGACTGGACTTCTAAGTTCTGAATTGTATTTATTTTGATTAATTTAAATGTAAATAGCTGTTTTAAGTTTAACAGGGTTCTAGCATACAAGATCAATATACGAAAGTCAATTGTATTTCTATACACTAGCAGTGAAAAGTCAGAAATTGAGATCTTTTTAGACCAAAAAGGATAAGTCTGACCAAAAAAAAATGTGTAAGACCTATACACTGAAAACTGCAAGACCTTGCTGAATGAAATCACTATAGATCTTCAATAAATGAAGAAATATACCATGTTCATACTCACAAAAGTCATTATTGCTAAGATGTCAGTTCTCTCCAAAAGTGATTTATAGACTCAATGCAATCAATCCCCATCATAATCCCAACAGGCTTTTTTTGTAGAAGTTGACAAAGTGATTCTAAAAGTCCTATGGTAATGCAAAAGACCTGGAATAGCCAGAATCACTCTGAAAATGAAACACAACCGGAGGACTAACAATACCTGGTTTCAAAACGCATTATAAAGCTTATAGTAACCAAGTCAGTGGGACAGTGGTATAGACAAAGAGATCAGTGGAACAGAAGAGCCCAGAAAGAGCCCCACACATATGTGGATGAAAGCAGTACAGCAAAGAATGTTCTTTTCAACTAATGATGCCACAACAACTGAGGTATCCAAATGCGCGCGCGCGCACACACACACACACACACACACACACACAAACTTTGATGCATACCTCACACCATATGCAAAATTAAACTGGATCACAGACTTAAATGTAAAAGCTAAAACTATAAAATTTCTAGAAGAAAACAAAAAAAAATCATTGTGACCTGGGGTTAGGCAAAGATCATTTCATAGAAATGATGCCAGAAAAGATCCAAAAAAGAAAAAAAATGATAAATTTGATTTCATCTGAACTTATTTTTTTTAATGTTTTTTAAACATTTATCCTTTTTGACAGAGAGCACAAGCAGGGGAGGGAGAGACAGAGAGGAAGACACAGAATCTGAAGAAGGCTCCAGGCTCTGAGATGTCAGCACAGAGATCAACACGGGGCTCGAACCCACAAACCGTGAGAGCATGACCTGAGGCCAAAGTCAGACACTCAACCGACTGAGCCACCCAGGCACCCCTGATTTCATCTGAATTTAAAAACTATTCCTCCAATGCTACTGTTAAGACAATAGAAAGACAAGCCACACATAGAAAACATTTGCAAACCATGTATCTGACAAAGAATTTGTATTCTGAATATAGAAAGAACTACCAAAATGCAATAATAAGCAAACAAACCAATAATAAATGAGCACAATACTTAAACGGGCACTGCACCAAAGAAGACATACAAATGGAAGCAAATGGGCACATGAAGAGATGTTCAACATTCTTGGTCATGAGGGAAAGGAAAACTAGAATCACAGTGAAGTAACACTACACACTTATTCAAATGGCTAAAACCAGAAAGACTGATCATACCAAGTGGTGGTAAGGATATTGGTAAGCAACTATAGCTCCCATACACTGCTGATGGGAGTGAAAAATGGCACAACCATATAGGAAAAGAGCTAAGCAGTTCTTTAGGAAGTTACACATCCACCATATGACCCAGCCATTCCACTTCTACCCAAGAGAAATGGAAGCATATGCCCCTAAGTCCATTCAAGTCACAAATGTTCACAGCAACTTATTTTTAAATAACCAGTATTTGAACAACCCACATATCATCAGCAGATGAATATATAAAGCAACTATGGTATCCTCACACAATGGAATATTACTTCACAAAGAAAAGTTTTTAAATAAACTATATACATACACAATATCAGAGATGAATCTCAAAATAATTATGTTGAGCGAAAAAAGAGTACATACTGTGTGATTCCGTTTATAGAAAATTCTAGAACATGTAAATTAATATACACTTGACCCTTCAACAATGTGGGTTAGTAGCATTGAACCCCTACACATACAAAAATCCATGTATGACTTTTGTCTCCCCCAAAACTAAACTTCTAATAGCCTACGTTGACCAGAAACTTCACTGATAAAACAGCCAATAAACACATGTTCTGTATGCTATATTATAGACTGCATTCCTACAATAAAGGAAACTAGAGAAAAGAAAATCATAAGGAGGTGAAAATACATTTACAATACTATACTGTATTTATCGGAAAAAAATCCATGTATAATTGAACCCACCCAGTTCAAACCCATATAGTTTCAGAATCAACTGTTTAGTGACAGAACGTGGATCAGTGATTGCCTGGAGACAGATAAGAGTGAAGAAGGCAGAAAGCAGGGATTACAAATGGGAACGAGGAAACTTTGAGCATGATGGCCATGTCTAGTACCTTGATTGTGATCAAAGTTCCACATATATACACACATGTGAAAATGTATTAAATTACACACTTTAAATTCTGTATCTCCATTATACCTCAATGAATCTGTTTAAAATAAAAAATAAAACAAGGGCACCGGGGTGCCTCAGTCGGTTGAGCATCCTACTTCAGCTCAGGTAATGATCCCATGGTTTGTGAGCTCGAGCCCTGTGTGGGGCTCTGCACTGATAGCATGGAGCCTGCTTCGAATCCTCTGCCCCTGTCTCTCTGTTCCTCCCCTGCTGGCACGTGGTCTCTCAAAAATAAACATTTAAAAACAAATAAATAGAAAATAAAAAACAAAACCAAAATCTGTTCAACAGCCGCATGTGCCTGGTGGCTACTCACTGAACAGCAGTTTGACTCTCTGTGCTGCCTTAGCCCTTGGTATTTCTACATCAGCATCCGTGGGAGTATCTCTGATGCTGTAACAATCTGTGTCTAATTCTAGGTCCCATCCTTTCCCCTACCTCCACTAAAAGAGATTCTCTTTTATCTTGCTTTGAAAGTAAGGCTAACGAGCAGACCTACGAGTGGGACAGATTCAAACTCAGAACAAATTTCCAGCAGACGTTCCTGATGGACTCATTCAGCCAAAGAAGAGATGGCTTTGCTCATTTAGCGAAATATTCTGGTAAAGGGTGATTTTGTAAGACTTCACCAGAAGGCTGTGGAGGAACAAATAGGAATCTGGTGGACCACTGAGTAGCAGCTAGGTTCCCTCCACCCAAGATTTTAGGATTCCACATACCCAGAATCTAAAGTACTGAGTTTGTCTTAGCCCTGCGTCTCTGGGCTTAATGGACAAAGTCTGTTAGAGGCCAGCTTAGAAAGGTCATAGTTGCAAATTCTAGTTCTGTCACTTTTATGTTTGTGGTATCGCCTGCTCCTTCTGTAAAATGGGTATCCTGGTGCCCACAAAACAGAATTAGAGTTAAGATCTAACAAGATCATGGATGCAGAGTATCATCTAAGGAGCAGAGGTAAATAAAAAATATCCCCTCCTCTCACCCACCAAGCCCTTCATCACAGCACACACTTTCTTCCCTTACCAAGGGATGGGCAGGTGTACACAGGGGGCCACTCCCATTCTTACCTGGAGCCAAAGTTTGTCATGCTGAGACCACTTCCCACCAGCGATGCACTGAAACGTGGCATTCTGCCCCACATTCACCTCGACATTCTGGAGCCGCAGAAAGTGAGGTGCTTTTCCTAGGAGAGAAACCAAACAGCATATGAGGACTCAATTCAACAGCCTGCGCCACTTCCCCATCCGTGGATGGCCATGCAAGATGAGCGCTCAGCAGGGTGGAACCTGCACCTAGAAAGTGGCCTGGTGCAATAAGGAGATACTGCTGTTTGATCACTTACTATGAGTCAGCTACTGTTTGTTCTAAGAGTTTTACAGGATCACCTCGCTTAAACCTCACCAATACCCTGAGATGAGTAGTATCTCATTTCACAGATCAGAAAATTAAGGCTCTGAGGGGTTATAGTTTGGCACAGAGAGCCAGAAAGTGAGGGAGCTAAGACATGAATCCAGGTCTCTGAGAGCTTCAAAATCCTTAATATTAGCTTCTGGGCAATACTGGCATGTTTGGAAGAAGAAAATGGAGGCGGGCACATGGAGAGGATTCAGCATAGATAATTCCTCCCTGTAGCCTGAGTGAGCAAAATGAAGAAAGCTTAAGCAAAGCACTTTGAACCTGAGACCCAGGTGCCTGGCCTTGGTGATGGCATTGATGATGCACATCACAGGGAGGGCAGAGCAAAGGAGGGACACAGGTGGAGGAGAAAAACAGTAGTCATCATTCACGACTGCTAAGCAGTCGGTGCTGTGTGCCATGTGCACACATAGTAACTCACTGAACTGAAAGCAGTTGGTGGTGGATCATCTTCGTCTTATAGTGAGTGAACTGAGGCACCAAGAACTCGAGAAACAAGCAGAGTCTACACTCTTAACTCTGAACTAGAGTGTCTCCTAAGGATGGGAGGGAGGTGGGTCATTTACTCTGGGGACTCGGCATAACAGGAAAAGGGACTTTCAAATGAAACTCACATGGTCTGTGAGCAATCAATTCCAGAATTAAGCAGTTTTATGTTGGGCTAATGGATTCATCTCTTTCCTTGTTTGAGGAGTCAGGTTCTTGCCTATTTGAACTCTCCAAAGATGAGTGGGCTGATAATCAATGTCTAGAAGTAGAATTTCGTCACTGAGGCACAAAGGTGCCAAGGATCCCACTGGGGGGCCTGGGTGGCTCCGTCGGTCAAGCGTCCGACTCTTGGTTTTGGCTCAGGTCGTGATCTCACGGTTCATGGGAATGAGCCCCATGTCGGGCTCTGTGCTGCGTGGAGCCTGCTTGGGATTCTCTCTCTCCCTCAAAACAAACTTTTTAAAAAAGTGCCAAGGACCCCCTAACACATCAACCAAATCAATGATGAAATGGACATCAACTACCCCACAATGGGACCAAATGAACAGTTGTTAAGAGGATCAAGAAGGTTCAACAAGGGCCTTTGGTCATCTTTTCAGAGAGAGTCAAATACCCAGAGAGACAAATAATAACAATCATGTCACTTATCTAAAGCTCCTATAATGGCAGGCACTGTGATAAATGCTTTACGTGTTTCATCTAATTTAACTTTGTAACATTCCTATAAAGTAGACATTATTATTTCCCTCTCAGAGGCAGAAATCAAAGCCCAACAAGTTTAATTTGCCCAAAGCTACGTAGCGTTAATAAGAGACAGAAACAGAATTAAGTCCAAATTTTGGCCCCAAAGTCAACATTTAACTAGCGTGATGTCCAGCTTCCTGGGCAATGAGAAGTCCACAGTGTCACCCGGACCCCAGAGACCAGAGGCAGGGCTTGCAGGCCAGGCCGTGCTGATTCTCTAGGTTCCTCTCACTGCTCCCGAATATCTTATCACAAGTGATTCCCACCCCCCTTCCTTGCCATTTGTCCCCACAGCCTTCATGCTACACACTACCTGCTCCACCAACCTGTGTCACCAGGTATAGAGCTCAGCAAAACCAAAAGCCCTCGGCATGAAGAGGCAGACTTGCTGTGTGAAAACACACACCTTCTGCTCGGGCTTCTAAACAAATGACAACAGCTCAGAGACCCCCTCGGGCCACCCTCAGGACCCCACTGCTAAAGTGGTGTCAAAAACTGAAGGCCCAGGAAGATCTGTCTTTGTGGGCTTCTCAGAATTGAAGATTCCTGCATCTAGTCAACCTGACAAATGTCATGCTGCTTTGATTGTCTGAAATTGTTTCCTTTTTGCTTTCCTGTATAATTTTATCAAGTTATTTTTGGAACTATCAGTTCAAGTCGATTCTTCAAGTGGGACTGAGAGTAAACCTGGTAAGCCCATTTATGCCACAGGTTTAAAGGGAAAGGAACATCCACTCTGCGCAGGGAGGGAGAAGAGCTTTAACTCCAATGTTGGGAGGCTCTGTGCTGGGTTTTACAAAGGGATGTCTCTCCATGCCCTTGGGGACATTGGGCAAATGGTTTAACGTCTGGGACTTCTGCAATCAGAAATGGATCTTCTCTGGATCAATGTCCCCTGCTTGCTTCTGACTCCCAGCTTCTTGGCAGAAGACCTTTTGTCTGGATTTCTTCGTCTTCAATCCCTCTTCCTGCTTCCCTTCTAGGTTTAATGGTAGAGAGTTCAGAGGCTTAATAGCCCCTAGTGTTAATATTCTGGTGAAACACTGACGGTTTACGGCAGATGTTGAACCCACGCACCTACAGGAGCCACTTACATAAATGAATGAAGTAGCTCAGTCATAAAACCAAACAAAAACAAAACACCACCTCCTTGCCCCATCATTCACTTCCCCACTTTTGACAGAGACTTGAGTAAAGATTTCTCTCTACGTAAGAACAACAACGTTACACACACAATAATAATGGGTATCTGACATCAGCCTTAGCACTAAGGAGGCAATAAGGAGTGGAGGGGACTAAGGAAAATGGATAAAGTTCCACGACCCCTTAAAAGGAGGCAGCTGTTACTTAAATCCAGCAGATGAAGGCCATTCCAGAGTACTTGGCTGACAACAGCCAAGTGTCCAGTTTGTCAACCCAAGTAAGAAATCCAGGTATTATGTGACCTCTCTCATTCTAAAATCTTGACTGAATTTTGGGGGCACCTGGGTGGCTCAGTCAGTTAAGCATCTGACCCTTGATTTCAGCTCAGGTCATGATCTCACAGTTGTGAGATCAATCCCCATGGCAAGGCAACCCATACTCAGCATGGAGCCTGCTTGAGATATTCTCTCTCTCTCTGTCTCTCTCTCTCTCTGTCTCTCTCTCTCTCCCCTTCTCCCTAGCTTGTGCTCTAAAACATATATATATATATATATATATATATATATATATACACACATACACACACATATATATAT
>NW_026057578.1:17118312-17184660 GCF_023721935.1 Panthera uncia | reverse complement strand
ATATATATATAATGTAATATAATAGATATTCATATATATGTATATAATCTAATATATTAGATATTCATATATATTTATATAATCTAATATAATATATTAGATATTCATATATATGTATATAATCTAATATATTAGATATTCATATATATGTGTATATTCATATACACACACACACACACACACACACACACACACACACACACACACATATATGAATTGCATTCAAACACCCTGCAGACCTAACAAAACACATCTGCAGGCCTGCTCCTCTGGGTGTGGTCTCTGTTATAAGGCTCCAGCTAAGTCATCCAGAATCATTCCCACTGGCCGCTTCTGCCTTTGTGTGGCCCCATGAATGCAGGCAGCATGCTGCAGATCACATGACTGCTAGTCGCCGATCAAGGTTCCTGACACAGGAGCTTATGGAGAACACCCTCCTCCCTGCTTAGCACTCTCTCTACATGCCCTTACTCTGGTGTCTGCTCTTTGAGCCAGGGCCTCATCCCCACCTCACAACAAAAGTCTCTCTCTGGGGATCCTCCTCATGTTGGGGACCTGTTCAGTCCACTTCTCTGAGCTCCTGGCCTCTCTGACCCCTCTTCTCCACCCCCTCTCTCCCCTGACCACAGTCCACTTCTGAGGCCTATGCTCTCTCAACTGTTATCCCCCCCACCATCTACAGCTCTGAGAAAGAATTTATCCTGCCAGCTTCAACTTACCAAACACATTTGTCCTTGGGGCCCAGGTCGGCCTCCAGCTTGTGGTTTTAAACACTCCACCCTCACTCCCCACTGAGACCCAGCAACCCCAAAGTGGGATCCTGCTGAATGGGGTTAACAGAAAACTAGCTATGCATTTGGGGCAAAATGCCTTGATGCTGGTGACATTTAAACTCCTGCAGATGTCAGTGCAACATCCAAAGACATATTATTGTGCCCTTTCTCTCGCTCTTTAAGCCTGACGGTCCTCAGTAGGAAGCCACGCAATTGAGGAGAAAGAGCAGTACACACATTAGAAATGTGGTACAGACACTCCACAGGCTCAGTGACATGGCCCCAGAAGGTTGTGATGAGAAGGAAAAAAAAGTCTAAAAAATTCCAGAAGTCAACTTGGGAGCAAGAAACTTAGAAACCCGGTGGAAAAAACTGTGCTGACATTTATTATATGTGGTTGCCACTGCGGTGGCCACCCTGCTAAGGGCTAACGCTGAGAAATGACAGCAGAGGGGGACTATGGCTAAAACACTTTTATAATAACACAAAAATGTTAAATGGGCTATAAAATATAGACGAGAGGTTCCAGTTTGTAAGAGAAAATAATTTCCTTTGAGTATTACGCCTCTGTGTCGGTCACTGTTTTGGAAGCTGCGAGGCAATCATTCAAAGTCATAACTTCAGCTCAGATCGATCGAGACTACAATTGCAAATCAGGCACTAACCCCTTGGAACTTTTGGAGTATTTCGTGGAATCGCCTATTGATAAGCACTGACCTGATGTTAATAGAAAAAATGTTTTGGAGGACAGAAGTGGAGAATGACAAGGCCTGGGGAGAATGTATATTTCTCCATATAGTTAAAATTTTAACAACCGTAAGCAAAGTCATAAATGCATTAATATGAAAGCTTCAGAGGGAAAGAAGCACTGTCAACCCAAAGGACAGTTCAGAAGCCTCTAGCAGTCTGCGTGACTCATGATCCCATGAGCAGCCCCCAAGGACGCGTGCATGGTGGGAACGTTGGAAGGCATCACTCAGGCTCCACCTTTGATAGACCTACCCCAGCCTAGCCTGCACCAGCCAGTTGCGTAAGCTGGAAATCCAGGAGTGCACCGTTTCTGATGCCTCTGCCTCCCGAACTAATCTATCAAATGGGACCAGCTGACTCTACCTCCTAAATGTATCTCTGATCCGTCCACCTCTCTCCCTGTTTCTTCACAGCACTGGTGACCATCTGTTATGGGGTAAATTGTGTCTCCTCCGCCTCCCAAGTTCTTTATTTATTTATTTATTTTGAGAGAGAGAACGAATGAGAGAACACGCACATGAGCCGGAGAGGGGCAGAGAAACAGGGAGAGAGAGAATCCCAAGTAAGGTCTGCACTAACAGCACAGACAATGGGGCTTGAACTCATAAAGCATGAGATGATGACCCGAGCTGAAATCAGAAGCCAGATGCTCAACTGACTGAGCCACCCAGGCGCCCCTCCTCCCTCAAATTCTATGTTGAAGCCCTACTGCTCAACACCTCAGACTGTGACCGTATTTGGAAATGGGGCTTCTAGGGCAGACCTTAATCTAATCTATCCGGTGTCCTGATAAGCAGAGAAAATCTGGACACACTGAGATGTATCACCAGCATGTGTGCACAAAGGAAAGCCCATGTGAGAACACAGCTAGCAAAGGAGAGAGGCCTCAGGAGTAACCAACCCCGCCATCTCCATCTCAGAACTGCGGGCAAATAAATTTCTGCTTTTTAAGCCCCCCTAGACTGTGGGGTTTTGTATGGGAGCCTTAGCAAACTAATTTACACTCTGTTGTAGATCACATAATTGCCGATTTCATTTCCAGTGTTTTCAGTCCCAGTGGAAGGGCAGAGAATGAATGAGGGCAGAGAGTTACTCCCATCCACCCAGCGCAGTGCCTGTCCTGGAGTATACACTCAGGAAGCATATGCTGCATGATGAATGGACATCTCTCCACCAGCCTGGTCCGGGCCATTACCACGTCTTCCGTGATTCCAGAACTTTCCCCCTGATAGGTCTCCTCACTTCTCTACTCCCCTTCAACTTGTTCTCCACAGAGCAGCCAAAGTGATCTTGTAACACTTAGATCAAATCAATCCCTAGGATAAATCCCTCCACTGGCTCCTTTTTGCTCTTAGATTAAAACCTAACCTCATCAGGACTCTCAGGGGCTTGAGTGGTCAGGCCTCAGCCTCCCTCCCACTTTCATCCACACCTACGCTCCCTACACTCTCGGTGTTCTGGCAGCACCTGCAGATTCCCAGTGCAGGACATGTGCACTTACTGCTTCCAATGCCTGGCATGCCCCCCACTCCCTAGATCACTACACAGGGGACTCCCGTCTCAGCTCAGACCACATGTGCATAGACACCTCCCCTGCCCCTTAGACTCTAAGGACTCCCCCCTCATGCCAGCCACTCACATTTATTATATTCCCAGCACTATCACTATCTGAAATTATATTCATTACTATTTAAGATTACTTATTTAGTAGCTTTCCTCCCTATGCAAGTCTGCTAAGTTAACACCACGGAGACAAGGATCTAACCAACTTGATCATTTAAGTATCCCTGTGTCCAGCACAAACTCCTGACACATAGCTAATGCACAAATAATTTACTTACTGAAAGGAAGTATAAATAAAAAGCTGGAGTAGACGTAGACTGAGCAGAGAACTTAACCAGGGGCCTTTGCGAGGTACCGTTCACCTCCACACAACTCAGGAGCTATGGATAGACCCCTGAGGACTATATGCACTGCCAGTATTTGTACATATAATTAAGTGGAATTTTTCCAATTCCAGACACTATTGCAGTGTCCTCACATTTTGACTTCTGGGAAGTTTAAGCTTAAGGTGCCTAAGCATCAAGGCTGAATTCCGTGTTGCACTCACATTACAAAGGAACACAGCCAGAGTCACGTCTTTCTGAGTTATATCCCATGGCCCATTTGCTGGGTAACTGGCTCTCAGCAATTCCGTAACCACGCAATCCACATTCCTCAGCAGGAGGAATACGAGGCTGTCAGGAGAATCCTAAATTCAGGAGCATCCCCAAGGAGGGGGAGAATTCCAAAGGGGGGGGGGCATGAGACTTTAGGGTGGGGAGCATCAAACACCCTCCAGACAACCCTCTCCCATAGAGATTTCTCAGAGAGAAGGGAGCATTTGGCTTTCATAGCAGACCATGGACAGCGCTTGGAATCAAGGGGCAGAGCTAAGACTGGAACAAGGGACAGGTATCAGGTGGGGTGACAGCAGAGGGGAAAACTCCAGCTCGAGTGGAGAGATCTGGGATCCCTTATGAGAAAGCCAGACTGGATTCTCCTGGGAAGAGCCAAAGAAAGACAGAGTGCAAACATCAAGCGCTGAGTAAGAAGCAGGGGTGTGGCAGGCTGCAGCAGAGGTGAGGGTCCCCGACGATGATGGGATGTGCACAGGGCTTGGGGAAACTAACCTGGTCTCACAGAGAGACTACCTCAAAACTGGGAGAGCTGTGCAGAGCTGGGTGTGTGGCATTAAGGAGACCGCAGGGAGGGCAGGCATCTCCTGACACAGCTGTCCAGTCTGAGGTCAAAGATCATTCTTTAATGGGCAGCTGATTCCCAGAAGGCCAGGGAGGGGAAGGCTTAATCCAGGTGAGGGGATTAACCGAGTATCTACTATATAAACACTGTGTGGCTGGGGGGACTTCTTCATGTGAGGTCTGGGTCAGCAGGCATGACTGAAATCCCAAAGACCCAGGAAGTAACTCAAAGGATAGGAAGTTTAGACCAGAGCAATGAATAACCCAGTAGGATCTCAGCACTGAGAGGCTGGCTGATTTAGGGGAAGAGGGGCTCTCTTGGACAGACACAAAATACAATTATCCCAAAGACTGTCTTGCCAAAACCCTTTGGAACTTGTCCCAAATTCTTCCAAAGAAGGTGCTCTAAGCAATGAGTCCAACAATGGCATTCTAGTGCTGGGGAAGGAAGTGATGTTCAAGGTGCTAACAATTCATTGCAGAAGTGGAAAGTGTCATTTCAATTAAAGCAACATGGATGGGGCTGAACTGAAAACAGCTCCAAAATGAAAGGACTGAAAGGCCCTGTAACAACCAGGGGCAAAGACAAGGGAGTAGAGAGGGCCCTCCGGGAGATACCTGGAACCAGACAGCCGCCAATAAATTAATGGGAATCTCCAACATGCAGAACGGCTGCTACCCCAGCTAGCCCTCCTCGGAGGTACCCTAATCCCCATGTGTATCCCTCTGGTTACAGTCCCCCCCAGCCAAATGTCACCAGATATGATGCCACCAACTGCCTGTGGGATTTTTCGAAACTGGGAACCACAGTTCTTTGCACAAACACATCCAGAAATCTCAGCCTAAATACAACAAAAGGAGCTTCAAGGGGAAAGTGGATGGGCACAGAAGGAGCAGTATGCCTTTGAAGACTCCTGATACTGTACCAGAAGTACTAACCACATGATAAATCTCTCCCTACGTCTACACAGAGCTGATGAGTGTATCTAAAATTACTTTTAAAGAATTAATAGCTTTGGGGTACTTTTCCCCGTGAGTGAGCAGTGGCTAATTTGCCCAGTGTTTTGGTGGTGTTTTTTTTTTTTAAGACAATTGCACAAGATTCCATCCAAAGCCTTCTAATTCTTCCACTTCAGTGGTCTGAATCCCACTAATAAACAATCAGGACTTTAGACTCCCTTAATGACGGGGAGAGATTCAAACGAAGATGTTTTGCCACTCTCTGCAAATTTCCTGTAGGTACTGCCTGTTGAACAGGCCAGCAAAATGACAAATTTATTCAGGACTGATTGCATTGAGTATGTAAGCATTTCTGAAGGATTAAAAAGGAGGGTGAGAAATGGTTGTGAGCTGAATGAATGGCGGTGCAGGGACTACAGCCTCCAAGCTTCCCAGTCCGGCATGGAGCAAGGCTGTGAGGAGGAGGGAACAGACTTACTGCATGGATGAGCAAGGACCCGGACCTCGTCCACAGCGATGTAGCCAGGATGACCCTTCAAAGAGACGGATTCAAATATCACCTGCAACACACATGGGGGAAGAGTCAATTTTGCAGAAGTGGTTGTAGGCATTATAGGAAGCCGCCCAGCCCCTAAACCTTCTCTTTCAGCTTCCCATGAGAGCCTCTCAAAGAGGCACTACATTACTCTAGCACGCTACCCTGCCAATTGCCTCGGATTTCCAAAACAAGGTAAAAAGGCCACATTCTAATGACCAGCCAAAGAAGAATCAGCCACACGGAATATTTTTAACGGATTTCAGAAATAACGCTTGAATGCAGAAAAACAACCCAAACATGGCTTGAAACCCCAATCTGCACCTTTTTCATTGCTGTTTCAAGTGAAACACAGAGAATTACTTCCTAATATCCCAAACTTTCTTATGAACTGTGACAGGAGCTTACCTTAGAAGCTACCATAAACCAAGGAGGGTTTACCCTGATTTGATTCTACATCCCCCAGGAATATATTCCATCTGAGTTTTTTTTTTTTTTTAATTTTAATTCCAATACAGTTAACATACAGTTTCAGGTGTCCAATATAGCAATTCAGCACTTCCACACAATACCTGGTGTTCATCACAAGTGCACTCCCTAATCCTCAGCCCCTATTTCTCCCCTCCCCCCACCCACCTGCCCTCTGGTCACCATTAGTTTGCTCTCTGCACTTAAGAGTCTGTTTCTTGGTTGGTCTCTCTCCTCAATCTCAATTTCTTAATAATACCTCTTGAAGATAAGCCCCATACACAACTGTTGGTATCCAGGAATTCAAGGGCAACAAGTTCTTTGAATTCTCCATTCTGACTCTCACCCAAACTGTGTATTTCAGTGGAAATTTTACAACTCAGTTAACAGCTGTCCTTGTCACCCACTAACTTCACCTAGAAGATGTGACTATGTGGACACTGTGATTAATGCCGTTGACCTCTCTAATTCCAATGGTCTTTATCTCTCATCAGCTTCAGCCATAGGTATAAATGCTCAGGCTTCTCATATTCTTTAAAAGCTACCCTCTGGCAGCAGGATCTGCTTTAGCACAGTCCAGCTGTGTTACTATCACATTTGGGATTCTCAGTAGTTTCATCAACACTCACTCTCAACACTTCCTTACTTCCCACAGCAAAACTCCCCCCTCCCACTATAATCTGGACTTTTCCCCCCAACACTTTCCCCAGAACTGCTCTCATGGCAAATACCAACAACCTCATAGTTGCCAAATTCAATAGATAGTGTCCCATCTTTATCTTAAGAAGGAAGACAGTGTAATGCTTGAGCTCTTGATCAGAATGCCTGGGTTGCAGTTTTGGCTACACCACTTACTAAGCATGTGACCTTGGGCTATCCTAATTATTAACACATGTTCCATGAATGAATACAATGAATACAAGTCATGGGAGAATGGGTGTGTGATAGTGAAACATACATTAATTAGTTCAGTGTTATCTCTCCCTTCTTCTGCAGAAATAAGAATTCTATAATGAAAGAGAGAATCTTTCATTCATCAGAATTCTTGAGAATTTTTTTTTTTTGTAAAGCATGAGATTTGGGTTTTTTTGTAAAGGTGAGATTTGGGTTTCTCAAAAATAGAAGAAAAATATTCCATAATAAACAAGGGAAAGAACGTTCTCGTTTTCCATTAAATGAGTTAATAATTATAAATTGCTTGCAACATACATGGTAAGATATTGGTAAATGTTACTATTGTTGTTCTTACTCTTGAGACAGGGATGGAAAGAAAAGAGGGAATGTGAGGGAATGGTGGCAGGTTTGGGGAGAGGAGGAAGCTAATAGACTCCCTGATGTGACTGTCCCCTGTAGCCACGACCCCAAGTTTCCACTGAAGTTCATTCTCTCAACAGACTCTTTGGTGTAAGTCATGACTGGCAAAAAATGGTGGAAGCTGGACTTTGGGTCCATGTGGAATTACATGGAAATAGAGGCACATGTGGCTGCAGGAACCAAGGGAGTTAGGGAAGGGTGGTCGGGAAAAAGCACAGAAGCATAGAGAAAAGGACCATGGCAGCCCAGCAACTCATTGATAAAGGCTCCAGACTCACAAGACATTAGAGCTAGGTCCATAGTGTATTTATACCAAAGGGCAGACTCTGGATACAGCTGAGAATAAAGCGCTTCCCAAGAAAGAACTGGGAAAGTCCTCTCTCTGTCACTGCCAAATCACTCAGAGGAAAATGCTCACAAACATGAAGGAGCCCAGAGCATGCGTCTTTAGCATGCCATTCCAGAATCACAATTTTTTTTTTAATAAAAATCATGCAAGCTGTCATGAGATAGACACCTTTGGTGTCTGGGGATTAAAGAGTCAACAACACAGATACGAGACTGGATATATCAGAAATAGTGCTGGAAGGGAAAGGAAAGATAAGAAGGTCCATGCTGAACCCTCCAAGGCCTACCTGGACTCAACTGCTGAGGCAGGTCCCCTGAACACTCTCGATGAGGCTGGCACTAAGGTGAGTAAAGAATTGTAAAGGCTACTTTGGTGTTGTCTGTTTATAGCAGGCAGGGAGAGTGGGGTGGAATACAGGCAGAAGGAGGCTTACCAACACCTAGCAATACTCCATGTCAGTGTAAGGGAGCAGGGACCCTGAGGGGCAGAGATGCAGCCCAAGGCTCAGGCCGGGAAACCCACCTTCTTTGCAGGACATTCTTCAACCTTAAGGCCACTATGTGGACCTAAGGTCAACTACACATGCCCCAGCCCCTAAAACCTTTTAAAGACCTCCTGGGGCTTATATGGAAAGGCATAAACATCTCTCCATGCATAAGCTGTGGAAAAGCCAGCAAATCATCTCCCAGGAGAGGCTCAGAGAGGAATCATCCTCAACCTCTCTAAAACGCAGGTTGTGTGCATGTTAGGGGAGGGGGAGGGGGAGGAGATGTCAGGACATGGTTTAAGGGAGCTGGCATTTTATCCTCCCTTTTGGTGGTCCTTGAGCACAGAATCTGCATAGCAAGAGTTTCAAGGGGTTGCAAACATTTTATCCAAAGATGAGAGAGAAAAATGTTGGCTACCAGCTCCCCTCACAGGAAGAAGACCACATATATCTTCATGGAGAGGGATTCTTTAGGCCGAAATCAAGAGGGCCTCTCACCCACACCAGCCCCATGAGGCCTGGCTAAGATGAGGAGTAGGATCTACTGCCCAGCAGAGAAGGGGAGGTGGGAGAGAGGAGATGGGGTAGAGTGTGAATGGTGGGCGAGAGCAGCCCCCTCTGTGAGACGCACCCCCTTGAACTGTGAGTGAAGTTGCTAATCCTAGAGAGTGACAGATCCCTGAGAAAGAGACTGGACTTCAAGTCCAGTTGAATCCAAGCCAGGCAGGTCCTAGATTTCATGAGTCTACATAGCAATTATAAGCAATGAATAAAAGACCACTTCACCTAGGCTGGTGATAGAAAACACAGTGAGCAGGTAATTGATAAAAAGTTCTCATTTTTTTTAAATCTTGGGGTAGAACAGTTTAGAATCATTAAAAACATAAAATAGAGTTAATATCTCCTGCAAAGGGGCAGAGATTTAAAGTGTAGCTTAGGCAGTTTTAATAAGCCCCAGCTCCTGAGAGGAGGCAGGTGTGGGGCTAGAAGGCAGGGGGGGAGTTCACCCCGGGCCCTGCTGAAACGCTGGTGCCACAGAGCCCACTAATAGAAAAGATGAAATTTCTGTGTTTATTACAGAGCTAAAAGTCAATTTTGCAACTATGAAATATGACTTTAATAAATGAATACACAAGCCATCAGGATCTGAGTCCCAGCACTGCTAAAAACTAAAATTGTATTTAGTCCACAGAATCATACATGCAGGACGGGAGCTTAGGGTCCGATGAATTTTAAAATCCACTTTGCAAGTATCTTTGAATCTCTTGATAGATCTCCCCTTCTCTCCCCTGGATGTATGTGTGGGTGCTGAATCTGGGAGCATGCAGGTGTATGTGCACCTGTGTGTGCCCCTGTGTGTGTGTATGGCCATGGGACTATTAGTGGTTTTGTGTGTGTGTGTGTGTGTGTGTGTGTGTGTGTGTGTGTGCGTGTGTGTGTGCGCGCGCGCGCACGCGCACATGCATGTCTGAGGTGGTGGGGGAGACGTGTCTGTTCTAAACTGTTGCTTTTGGTGCATTAGTGGCCTTCTCACCACAAAGCTCACAGCAGAGGATATAATGTAACGTAATGATGCTGTAGTAGCCGACAAGTTGGAAATGAGAAAATTCTCCCAGATGAAGCTGCCTATCACAGGGATGTACAGAGCTTACAGAGCAGAACTCAACCACAGTGGCCATTTCTTCAAAGAAGAAATCGTTCCCCCTTCCTCTTTTTCTGTTCTCCCCTCTGTTCTTCCCCCTTCTCTCCAATAATTACTGACGGCTACTGCAAGCCTGACATGTCATTTTATATAGATGCAATCTCATTCAATGCACAGAAGAACCCTCCATTGTACCGATTTCCCTCTCCAGTTTACAAATGAAAGCAAGTGATTCGGAATGATGACAGGATACATCCAACATTACACAGCTAGGGAGTGGAAGATTCTCATAATGGGCCTTTTCCCCCAAAAGCAAGAAACTGAGCTTGGAGCCAGAGGACCTACGCAGGATTATAGGAACCTCAGTTTACCAATAATATGCCCTACTCTAGAACACAAGTCTTGCTCCTTCCCAACACAGGGAGTTACTACACAGATAAATTAGAGGCAATATGCTTACCACAGGGCTGGGACAAAGAGGGTATCCAAGAAATGTCCTTTTCCCTCTCTGTATCCCATCGAAGAGCATCGCCAAGAGTGGCACTGTCCTCACCTGGGTCACTTTTCCTGCTCATTATACTTGCATCTGTGGCCCTACCCTATAATCCATTTAACATCAGGCCCTACGTAGAGGTTTTCCAATTGGAGTCCTAAGGCCTCACTGGGGGTATCTGTGGACTTACAGACACACTTACTTTATACTCAGTTATACAGGGGGTAGTCTTGGGCCTGGGCATCAAGATTCAGGCCCCGACTTTTCCAATGATCTGCTGTGTGCCCTTGGACTTCAGTATCCATCTCTAAACCTCGGCTTTATCACCTGCATCAAGGTTCAGCAAACCATGGCCTGGAGGTCCAATCTGGCCCACCACTTGTTTTTAGACATAAAGTTTTACTGGAACACAGCTACATCCTTCCACTCATTTCCATATTGTTTGCGGCTGCCTGCACAGTCTATCTGAAGGGACTACATACCATAGATGTTGAACTGAAGGATGCCTGAGGAGCTCCCAGCCACTAACCTTGCCAGCCTCGGGGCCATTTTCTGCTTCAGACTCTACAGAAATTTCTCCAAAATGCTGATTTGACTATGTCACTTTCTTACTTAAAACCTTTCAAGAGTAGGCATGGGGATAACTGCAAATAGGCAGAAGGGATTTACGGGGGTGATGAAAATGTTCTAAAACTGGTTTATGGTGATGACTGCACAACTTAGATTTACTAAAAATCACTGGATTGCACACTTCAGTGGGTAAATTCTAGGATATGTAAATTGTACCTAAATGCATACAGTTGTTTTAAAAAAAGAAAAGCTTTCAAGAGTCCCAGGCCAAGCGGACCCAGAGCTGTGCTCCCCCAGGCACGCTCTGCAGACTGACGCCAGCCTACGCCCCATGCATTCTCGGCCCGCAGTGAGGTAAATAGGGCAAGTGGGAGAGGTGTTTAGAAACTATTGCAGCACTGTGGCACTGCTGTGACATTTTTACTAGTCATGAAAGCACGGGGCCACAGTGAATTGAGAAGAAAAAAAGGTCTCTTGCAACAGTTTGAGTGGCACTGCTCTAGAGATTACACTTAATCTCCTTGGCCTGGCATTCAAAGCCATCCACGACCAACTCTCTTCTGCAAGCTTAGCTCCCTGTGTATTTCCTTTGCGACCTACCCTGAAACAAGGGAGAGTTTCCAAACTCTGAAAAACTCTCTCACTCGCTCCTCCAGCCCCTGGCATGCACCATCCCTGACAACTCAAATGCCTTTCCCTTCCTTTTTCAATAATTATTGATTCATCCTTCAAGACTTAGCCTAGCTGCCACCTCCGCCTGAAAGCCTTCCTAATTGCTTTTCCCCCAAATGCTCTATTCCTCAGGGGTGATCTTTTGACTAGTTACCTCATCTCTCAGAACCTCAATTTTTTCATCCATAAAATAGGGATAATAACAGAATGTCCCTCATCAGGTCTCTTTAAGCAGTTACTTTATAAAAGACTTCACTGTCTCTGTTCCCTCAGCATCCCGGAGAGCCCACTGTGTCCCACACTACAGTAACTGCTTATTTATGTATTAGTCTCCTCTTCCTGAGCATGATTTCCAGGGAGGCAGGGGCCACGCTGGATCGCCTCTGCACCTGCAGGGCCTTGCTAGAAGAGGCTCAGTAAATACAAGTTGCACAAATGAGTAAAGCAAGTCCTTTCTTGGCCTAACAACTCTAGGTAGGTCAAGAGATATATACGATTACTTTTTAAAAACTCAAACCATGAAATGCCATACCTGGTAGAAATGTGGCCAGAAGGTGCTGATGGCAAGCTCTGCCTTCACCCAGCCCTCGGTGACGACCCCAGACACGTTCCAGACAGGGTTCCCCTGGGGGCCGCCGTTCACCTTCACATAGACATTCAAGGCTCCTGGGCTGGACCTATCACGGCTGGAGAAGTAGTAATGGAAATCGATACAGTGGGTGTCATTCTCCTTCAGGGTCGGCAGGAGAAGGTGGGCCTTCTGGCCAGAGGCCCTCCCAGAGCTGTTCACCATCATGAAGGATCCTGGAGACCCACAAAGGGGGTGGGAGGTAGAGACAAAGAGAGAAAAAGAAAATCCTTCTGATAATCAGTCATACCCACAAACCTAATGGCCAGAAATCAAGTCACTCTAGGAGCTTCTGACTGATCCTGAGGAAGCCATATCCTATCTTTCAACCTGAGTATCATCTTCCGTAACTGGGAATTTAGAAAACCTACTGAACAAGGCAGTTTAAAAATTAAGAGATGGCAACATGGGGGCACCTCGTGGCTCAGCTGGTCGAGTGTCCAACTCTTGGTTTCGCATCACAATCTCAGGGTTTGTGAGACTGAGCCTCGCATCAGGTTCTGCACGGACAGCATGGAGCCTGCCTGGGATTCTACCTCTCCCTTTCTCTGTGCTCCTCCCCTGCACGTGCATGCATGCTCGCCGCTCTCACTCTCTCAAAAAACATTTTTTTTAAAAAGCGAGAGATGGCAACACGTATGAATACAAAGTAGACAGTCTATATAAATTTACAGAAGAAACATCACATGCAGCAGGTCACAAAGGGAACATGGAACAAAACCCCAGGAACACAGCTACCTGTGCAAACTCTAAGTGCAAAATGTGAAATGCAACCTCATGCAAGCTCAGGCTGTCTCAATGGATGCAAAACGTCTCCAATGTAAGAAGTGCCCTTCCAACATATTCTGCTTGGACCCTTGCATGCAGTTCAAGGAATAACTGACAACTACCCCTTCACACTACATTCAGCACAAGGAATGATTCTAAGTATCCCAGAAGGACATATAAAACATAGAATATATTCAGTTAAGCAAGGAAGACCCCAAAGAAAGTGAGAGACAACTAGAAGATGTCCGGCCTGGAATAGAGGGTAAGTAATAATTCCTAAGCACTTCAGGAGAACCAATGTGATGCCTGGTGTCTTTTTAATATGTTATTCAATTTAATTTTCAGAATGAGCCTGGGAAGTAGAGGATTTTCATTCTATTTAAAGACTGAATGACTTGCCCCAGGCCCTCAGACAGGGAAGGATGGAGGAGACCCAGATTCTCTCCAACTCCACATTTACACTCTTACTCTGTGCAGAAGACATGACTACTGTTTTCAAGCATTAGGCAGGATGACTGCCCAGAGAAAGGAAGGGAGCGTCTTTGGAGTTGCTTTGACAGATTAAATGGTTGTTTCTATAGTTCTTCAACCCACCGTGGATTCATGTCCCGGGCCTCCCAGAAGAGGCAGAGGCCATATCCCCAACCTTGACTTTGGGCCGCACCTGCTTTGGTCAACAGGATGTCAACACACTGAATCAGGCAGAGGCTTGAAGTGTGCATATGCCTAGCTACACTCGCCCTCTTGCACGATCACCATCTTTCAGGAGAAGACTGCCCCAGCTAGCTGCTGCCTCTTTTAGCTGAGGATTAAGAACTGACATGTGGGGTCAAGAACCGAGCTCAGCCAGCACTGAAGAACCAAGCCATCCCCACACCGTAGCTAGAAGCACAGCCACACAGTCAATACCCCAACCTAGATCTGCCAGTCCACAATCAATGCTCAGACCCACGAGTGTGAGAGTAAATGCTCACTGCTGTTTGCCGCTGAGTTTCCTCTTCTTTTGCTGTGCAGCATTACTGTGGCAATTGCTAATTGATAAAGGTGCTAGAGAGGCAGATCTATGAAAGAAACCACAGGAGGCAAATTTCCATTTAAAGGGCCTTCTAACAAAGGCCCTGGAGACATAGTTCCTGGCCACTACAGGTGGCTAAACAGAGCCTGGACAGGTGAAGAGATGTCTAAGGAAATTTCACCATCAACTGCTAGGGCTGAACTCTGTGACTTAAAGTCCCATGATGCTATGAAATAAACTACATCATAAAACACAGGAGATCAACTCAGGATTCTGGGACGAAGACTCCTACCTAGAAAAACATTGTTGCTTTGAAATCTCATTTTAACCACTAAAATCTTCAATTCAGAATGAAACCTTAAGACTGCTTATTCCCAACTGAGGTAAGCCACTTTAGGAAGCAGCCTTATTCATGCACCGTAAAACCCAGAAGATTGGAGCTGCCAGCTAATAAGTACTGGGCACTGTTGCTCATTGGGATTCTAGGGGGTACCAAGCATTCAAAGCCCATACTCCTTGGATTCTGCATGAATTTAAAAATAGACACGGGACAGGGATGCCTGGGTGGCTCAGTCGGTTGGGCGTCTGGCTCTTGATTTTGGCTCAGGTCATGATCTCAAGTTTGTCAGTTCAAGCCCCACATTGGGCTCTGTGCTGATGGCACAGAGCATACTTGGAATTCTCCCTCTCTCCCTCTCTCTGCCCTTCCCCCTCTTGCGCTTGCTCTCACTCTCTCTCTCTCTCTCTCTCTCAAAAGAAAACAAAAAAGAAACGTAATTTCACACAGGACAGATAGAGTTCAAAATTCCTATTTTATTATTCACAAAACTGGATTAGAGAAAGTAACTTGGACTTGAGGCCAAATCAGGCTTCTGCATTATCTTCTCTGCACGAGCACACAAAGCAGGTGGATGGTCGTGGGCTCCCTCCTTCTGACTCCACCCAGATCCCTAAGCCTGGAGCTATCCTGGAGAGATGGCCACTTAGGGTCAATGGGAAGGCCTATCCCGAAAATGAGCCAACAAGAAGCAAGGTGACTAAGACAGAGAAACAGGAACCTAGAGCTATCAGACTTTCACTATCCCACCAATCAGAAAACTCCTTGCCTCCTGGGACAGGAGCCACTGAAAGTAGCACAGAGGCCACGTCTCCCCAACCCCTCCATGTTTCCAAGAGAATCAAGTCTCCTTGTTTACGGCCTGGTGCTAACACAGGGTAAGTGGAGAGATGTCCCTTGGCAGATGTATTATCTCTAATTATCACAACCTCCCCAGTGAGGCAGCAAAGAAAGAACCATGGCAAGGGGGAAACTGAGCACAGAAAGAAGACTGAGCTAGTAAACATGCCTGTATTTGTTGACCTACATGCCACAGGGTTCCAGAAGGTTTCCCAGGGATAGATGAGTGATGCCTCACAAGCCCCATGAAGCAGACTGCACCTGCCACAGAGCTGTGGTACAGCTATGTGTAGGGATGGCAGCCTATGAAGCAAGCAGTGCCTGGCTCTCTCCACTAAGAATCCCATAGCACCCCTGTGGGCATTTCAGCTCCTGTCCTGCCAATCCACACCGGGATGCATATAATCCGCAGCAGAAAGAGTCGGAAGCATTTCCCTTTCACCAGCTCAGGCTTCTACTTCTTCATCCCAGCTCCGGTGGTGAGCAAGCTCATGGAAGAGGCAGAGCCACGTAATATACATCCACCTCCATGACCCTAGAGCTTCTCTCTATCCTGCTGATCCCATGACTGCAGATAGACGACCTCCCCATGAAAGTGTTTGGCCTTCTATCTACCCTCTATTTGGAGAGATTCCTGGTTCGTTAACACACCTGTCCTCTTTGCCCTGGGCACAGAGCTGGACTGCATCCCCCAGCCTCCTTTTTAGAGATTGGTGGGGCCACACAACTGGGTTCTAGCCAATGGGGCCCAAGTATGGAAGTGTGCCACTTGGCACATGGAGGCTTGGTTCGTAAAAGCCACCTCCCTCCCCCCAACCCTACTTCCACTGCCCCACCCTCCATTAGCTTGTCCCCCAAAGGATGGTCCGTCAACCCACAGCATCACCATCACCTGCGAGTTTGTAAGAAATGCAGAATCTTGGGCCACCTGGGTGGCTCAGTAGGTTAAGTGTCCAACTTCAGCTCAGGTCATGATCTCATGGTTCACGTGTTGGGCTCTGTGCTGACAGCTCAGAGCCTGGAATCTGCTTCAGATTCTGTGTCTCCCTCTCGCTCCCCCTCTCTTTGCCCCTCCCCTGCTCGCACTCTGTGGCTATCAAAAATAAATAAACATTAAAAAAAATACAGAATCTCAGGCCCCACACCAGGCCTTCTAAATCCAAACCTGCATTTTATCAAGATCCACAGGTGATCTGTATGCACAATGAGGTGTGAGAATCACCTCTCCCTTGTCTCTCCCATCCACCAGCTAGCTGAAAGCATAGGATTCAGAGGATTCCACGAGAAATGGAACACAGTAAAAGGAGCCTGGTTCCCTGAATGACCATGACCATCAAGAAGGCTACCCACCTATTATGGGCTATTAAGGCATCGAAATTTTGAAGTTTATTTCCACAGCTAGCATTATTGTTTTGGCACCTCCATAGAACCCTTACTTCCCACAAGTCCCTTTGTTTAAGGGGATAGGATGACACACAAAGTAGGGACATCACAGAAAGCAGTATCCTAGTGTCAACAGAGGCACAAAGAAAAAAGAAAAGAAAAAGAATCGACTCTGAGAACGAATTCTTAAAAAAGCAAGAAATATCCTGGATCTTCATTAAGGTAAGCTGGATGTGAGTCTGGTCAAGGTCACGGTACCACTACCACCCTGGCCCCTCATGTCTATTTTGAGGACTTGATATGCATGCCCCAGCCTTTAGACTAGACAGAAAGGTGTGCAAGGTGCAAGGCTCACAGAAACAGACAAGCATATTGAAAAATATATATTAGAAAAAAAAAATGATGGCTGCCCACCCCACCACACCCCACCCAGCCTATTGGCAAAGGAGGGAAGGTACACAGACCAGTAAGGTATAGCAGGATGGAGTCCTGCTCATGAAGGTCTTGGTGAAACTGGAGGAATGAGCAGTGCTGCTCTGGGGTCCAAGTGACAGAAGGGGATGGTGAAAAGTCAGCATCAGCAGGTGGCAGACCCAGCAGGAGGGAAGGAGTCTGCACCACTTTGGGGGGGAGGCACCCACAGCCGCAACAGTGGGTGTCCCTGAGGAGCCCAGAAAGAAGCTTGGCAACAGAAGAACCCAGTGCAACTGATCTTAAACTCATGACCAGGGGCAGCCTTATGAAGACAGAGGCCCAATGGTCAAGTAGGTGGAACACCAGGGGACAATAGACTCAGATCCTGGTTTAGTGTCCTATGGCTGCTGTAACTAATTACCATAAACTCCATAGCTTAACTGAACACAAATTTATTCTTTTATGGTTCTGAAGGCCAGAAGTCTAAAATCAAAGTGTAGGGAGGCTTCTTTCATTCTAGGAACTTCAGATGATAATCTGTTTCCTTGTCTTGTCCCACGTTTAGACTACACTCCCTGGCTCCTGGCCCCTTCATCTCCAAAGAACATCACTCCAACCTCAAGCTCCACTGTCACCTCTCCTGTTTCTGATTTTGATGCTCCTGCCTCCCTCTTATAAGAACTCTCACACACTGGGTATACCCAGACAACGCAGAATAATCTCTCCATTTAAGTATCTTAAACACATCTGCAAATCTCTTTTGCCCAGAAAGGTAACACAGGCACAGGTTCCAGGGATTAGGACATGGTCATCTTTGGAGGACCATTTTTTTTTGTCATCATTTTACATTAACATGAACACATATGTATTCCCAAGCCAGTGAACCAGAGACACAGGATGACAGACCCATTTGGAGCCAGCCGGCGTACATTGTGTAATGGGCAGGTATCCTGGGGGGAATCTGAGCTCTCTCGTGGAGTATAGAAGATTCCTTGCACTAGTAGACCCTGTCATCAATTAGTAAGGAAGTATGATGTAAAAAGTAAAACACAAGGTCTTATCATTTGGCTCCCAATTTGGACAAAAAAGAAAAAGGTTTGGGGCTATAACCAGGGAAGGTCCATCCTTAGCAGTGGAGACTCATCAGGGCTGCTGGCCAGTATGAACATCATGGTCATACACTGCTCCTAAGATACCAGCCCTGCATGGTTACCTCCTCCAGGTTAATCAGACTGATGAGCTGGAGAAACTTTCCCTGTGGTTTGGCCACCCAATATCCGAACTCCCTTCCTACATTTGGGTAACTACCCCATTCTGAAACACAGCCTACCTTCCTCTACGGGAACAGAAAAGACCAGATGCCCTCTTTCCCAGGAAACCTAGCCTCACGTATCTAGAAGGACAGCTCTGGAGCAGGGCAGAGACGTGGTAATGATGCAGAGAGAAGGGTGATGAACTCAGCGAGGGGAGCTGGGGTGTCTTCTAGTTGTGGGCTATGCAGAGCCCAAGTGTGAAGAATGTGAAACTTCGTCAGCCCGTGAGTGCACTCTGAACCCTGGTAGTGGAATCTGGCCAGCTTTACGCCCTGAATGTACCTGAACAAACCCCAGCTCCTTGCAATCCTCCCCCGTGTATTTCTCCAAGTCCTCAAGGCAGGTGCTCACTGCTGACTAAATTAATGATGCCAATCCCCTTGTCCTCCCCCCCCCCCCCCCCCCCGCACTTCTGGCACAGCTCTCTTGAATAGTCCTCGGCTCAAGGATTGGGCAGGTCCTTGCAGTGTCTCGGCTGAGGCACACTCTCGGGGGACCCACGAAAGAGATGCTTAAGCTCCAAAGTCAGTAAGGTTCAAGAGATAGCTTCTTCTGCAAACTTACATGGTTCCCCCCCCCCCTCCTCCAACAAACAGGGTGAGGCTCACCCAGCAGCACTACCCCCTTAATTCCACTTTGGCATCATCCCCTGGGATGGATTTTCTCCTCCACAGCAGCCCTGCGGTCAATCCCTGCCAACAGGCTTCCTCCAGTCCGCAGGACGCACCTGAGTATTCTCACATCCTCATGGCACAAGGCTCAGTTTTTTCTCTCCCGGCACCCCTTCCCCAGGAATATCCTCAGCCACATTATGTGTGAAGAGATCCCAGAAGGCAGAGCTTACATCCCCACATAAGGTCTATATGGGCCTCTTCTCTTTCCCCGTCAGCTTCCCTTTCGTGGATGTGTGCCTGATGGTAATTGGGGAAGGCATTTCAAAGAGAGGGAACAGCATGTGCAAAGGCACAGGGACTGGAAGCCAGAATATTCATCAATGCAAGCATAGTGTCTTTGGGAAGAGCCGTAAAAACACCTCATAGCCCACCTTACAGAGCTCTGACCACATCCTCCACAAAGGAAGGAAGCCATATCTGAGTTGAGCCCAGGCCTGCCGTTTTAGAGACTGTTAAGGACTGAAAACCCTCCTCTACCAGCAGCTCAGTGGGGGCCCCCTTTGATCAACAGGTTGGCTTAATTAATATCATCCCAGGGCTGCCAGTTTCCCGGAGATCAAAAATGAGCCAGTCATTACGCCAAGATCAGTCAGAAACAAGAAAGGGAAGACTGTAAATATATTCTTTTCCCCCCCCCCCCCCCCCCAAAAATCTACTGACGTGATAAGGAACATAAAACAGCATTAGTTTCCTCATAGTTATTATACATAGCACCGAAAATTGTGGAATTAAACCAGGAAGTACTCTCCGGCTGGCCATAAATTTTGCATTTTTCCCCTTCGTGCATAATAATGCCTTGATACGCGCCCCGTTATTGATGTGTCTGCAACACAGATCCCCTTTTTGGAGGCAAAAGGCTTCTCCATAGCAGATGGCGGCTATTGTGTTTACACATGAGCACCTCAGGATTGCATTTCCTCACGTCGGCAGTAAAAAGAAAGCCCTAATTGAGTTTTTAATGGCTTTGCACATTGTTCATTAAGATTACATGAGTGTGCTCAGGCGACTGGCAGCTGAGGGCCTGGGGCTCCGAGAGCTCAGAGCTGTCCCTGCAGACAGGTGGCCCCGCCAGCTTCCAGCGCCAGCATCTACGTGAAGGGAGAGGATGGCAGCAGGGACCCAAATGCTGCCCGGAGCCAAGGCAGCTGTGGTGACATGAAGCACATGCTGGGTTTCAGTCCCACTTCTGCTGTTTCTTAGTCGTGTGACTTTGAGCAAGTCATGAAAACTCACTGGGCCTCAATGTTCTCATCGAGAAAATGGGAAAATGAAAGCTCCCTGTCAAACTTTTTTGTCTGTTTTCAGTACACAGTTTTTCAAAACTGGGGGCGCCTGGGTGGCTCAGTCGGTTAAGCCAACTGAGCTCCAGGTCGGCTCCTAAATCCACCTTAGGCTCAGGTCATGATCTCAGAGTTCATGAGTTCGAGCCCTGTGTCGGGCTCTGCGCTGACAGCTCAGAGCCTGGAGCCTGCTTTGGATTCTGTGTCTCCCTCTCTCTCTCTCTCTCTCTCTCTCTCTCTCTCTGTCCTTCCCCCACTCACACTGTCTCTCTGGGTCTCTTAAAAAGTGAATAAATGTTATAAAAAAAGAAAAGAAAAGAAAAGAAAAACTGGACCTGACTCAATAATGCTAATTTCATAATAGACAGCCAGTAGCAGATGTCCGTGTGCCCAGTGCAATTTATGTTTAACATTACTAAATGTTCATTGAGAACTCAGTATGTCCCAGGCACTTCTCTTAGCATCTTTGGGCATCCCAATGAAGTGGTACCATGTTATCCCTGTTTTAAAGCAAGGAACACTGAGGAAGAGAGAGAAAATCATTTGCCTACACAGCCCACATCCACTCCGTGGTGAGGAAAACAGCAGCCATATTCTGGTCTCCAGAACCTGTGAAAATGTTACCTTACATAGCAAAGGGGAATTAAAATTTCAGATGAAATTAAGATTGCCAATCAGATGACCCTAAAATAGGGGCAGATTATTCTGGACAAGAGAGACAGAAAAGGCAGAATCAGAGAGGGATTTGAAGGTGCTATGCTGTTGGCATTGAAGATGGAAGAGCCAGGAACCAAGAAATGCAGAAGCCCCCCTGCCCCGCCCCCAAGAGCTAGACAATATATTGTCCCCTAGGGCCTCCAGGGAGGAACACAGCCCTACAGACACCTTTAGCCAGGGGCAACCCACTTAGGACTTCTGATCACCTCAACTAGAGAAAAACAAACAAAAAACAAAAAAACCCCACCTCTGTGTTATTTTTAGCCACTAAATTTGAGGTGATTTGTTACAGCAACAATAAGAAACTAACACACACTGCAGACTTCCCTGCTTCTGGGTTTTTGCTCAGGGGGTGTTGTTCCTGAAACGCACACAGCCCAGCCCAGCTATGGTCCTTTACTAAACCACTTAAATGTCACCTTCTCTCAGTGGATTTCACTAATGCCCAGAGGATGTTTATTCCCGCATTGTTGGCCCTATACTTGGCTCTATCACATCTTTCTGGACAAGGCTTCATTTAGAAGTCCAGAATGTTCAAGTTTAGCTGTCTGGTCACAATATAAAGGGCAGGGGGCACCAAAATGTCAAAAGACACAAATGCACCATAAAGTAAGGAAAGATACATGGAAGAGAAGTATAGTTCTACCAACAGTATCATGAAAACTAATGATCAAGCCAATCATAAACGTAACAATTTAAAATAGCCAAAATAGCAAACATAGCATTCAACATCATCCATACTATCAATGAAAGCAATCTAATTATCAGGTGTCAAAAAAAAAAGGGGGAAAGAAACTTGCTTCTTTTCTAATATACCAGAAAATGGGGAGGAGGGATTAATTACAGCTTAATGGATACATAATATCTATTTAAAACAAAGAAAATAACCTCCTGAAGTTTCAAAGGAAGTGAGCATTGTGAACATTTTGCCAGAGTCAATTTGTGTGAACAAGTAATAACTATTTCTGCAATCATTCGTTCAGACCAAGAAGTTAGGGTTTAAGCATTTCATATGCAAATTTGTTAAGGCAATTTTCCAAGAAACAGCTATCTGATAACCCATGTAGGTATGGATGATGTCGTTTAAAAACAGAATTAGGCCCAGTCGAGTGGATTTGAAGGCACTGCTGAAGGGGGTCTATCCATGGGCCTCTCTCCCCAAAGACCAGGTACCTGGGCTGCCTGCATTCCTTCCCCATTCCTGAGGAAATGATGAAAGCAGAGGGGAAGAGGGAGAGAAAAGAGTAGGAAGGGAGGGAGAGGAGGCAGAAGGAAAGGAAGAAGGAAGCACGTGAGTAGTGAGTACACAGCCAGGAAGATGAGGGAGGAGGGGCACAAGGAGTGGGAGACAGAGGTGGTAAAGCAGGAGAAATACAGGTGGGGAAAACAACACTGAGCAGGGAGAGAGGGGAGGACAGGACAAAGACATGGCAACAAAGCAGAATAAAATCCCAGCCATGCACACCCCCCTTAATTACTTCTCATCCCTTCACTCCCCAAACAAAAACAAAACCCCCACCCAACATTCCCCTTCTAGACCTTACCATAATCTTGTGATGAGGACAGGCCTATGTAAAACACTATGGGGCACCCCAGGACCCGGGCTACCCCCTTTGACAACCTCACATCTCTCCTCCCCCAACATCTCAGCATAGCTCAACATGGCGGCAGGAAAAATAAACGTTACTGTAGGGAAGACAATGGAACCCAATGCCATGACCCAGTGAGAACTCTGTTTACAGGAAGGGTGAGACACAGGCTCTGTTCTCGTTGCTTTTTGATGTGGGAAGTATCACAACTCTTTGAGCAAGGTAAAGACAGAACTGAAGGGCATATAACGCCATTCTCCCTTCAGATTCCCACCCCTTCCTGTGCAACTGTTTTAGTCACATGGTGCCTCTGGGAGCCAAGAATTTTCTCTCCATTTCTTCACCTGGAACAGGGGTGTGCGGGCAGAGTCTGTTCCCCTCCCCCACAAGTTTTACAGTCGCTAGGTGTAGGTGGGCAAGGAGCCAGGACTGGCTTGGATTTTAGGCTCCTTCTAGAGTGGGGTTGAAGGAGGAAAGGCACTTTTCCTCGGGTCTTGTTTCTATAAAGAAACACAGTGATTTTTCTGTTCCCACAGCAATTCCCTTCCCTCAGACACACCTGCTACCAAACAGCAACAGCAGCAAACACAAACTCTCCCATTTTACTCGTGCACATTCAACTCTAATTGCAGCCTTGTCAGTAGTTGCTTCTGTTACCCTTTCCATACAAATGAAAACACTGGGGCACAGAGAGATCAGGTACCTTTTCTAAAGCCACACAGTGAGTAGCAGAGCCAAGACTCAAACAAAGGAAACCCTACCCATCCTTCAGCTCTTAGGCTCCACACAAGCAGGTGTGTTACGTTTGGTGCAAGGAGGGATCTCACACTCCCCAGGGTTAGCCAGCCTTGCCCTAGGAGCAGGCACAGGCACAAAGAGGGGCAGAGAGTGGGAGGAAAGAACAGAAAGGAAATCAGTTGTCAGGCTGCTGCCATATTAAGAGTAAAGAGAACAACAGTGCTGCCTGTAACACTGTCAGACCCCAAATTGTTCCTGACATTCATTGGGCTGAGTCCTTTGCTTCTGCAGCTCTAAATCTCTTAAATTGAAATGACATGGAACTAAAATATATATATATTTTTTTAAATCTCCAAAGTCTTCACACATCCATTGGCATGATAATATTTTGATTAGTTACATTTATGCTCCAATTACACTCACAGAATGTTCAACTGTGTCTTATATATAGTATGTTTGCCACGCTCCATGGAAAATACGGGATTATTACCTCGTATATTTGCAATGGGAAAAGACACAAATGGAAATGGAGGGGGGAAAAAAAAGCAAAGCGAAGAGATGACTAAGCCTGTTAAAATAGTGCTGTCTTGGCTTCGCGTTACTAAATTGGGTCACTGCTATTATTTCCCAGGCTTTAAAATACCAGGGCTTGAAGAAACACGAAGCATTCAAGCCCACCTTCCCCTCACCTGACACTTTTATCTCCCCTGTCACAACTGGCTCCAACCCTGACAGCAACCTGCTCACGTGCCCACTGAGTGGCAAGGTCAACAGTGGGGAAGGTGTATGGTTTTGAGCTTTGTTTCTGGAGACAGTGTCCACCTACTTCTCAGAGAGGTCGTCCTTAACCTTGTCTGTGATAAATAAATACAATAAATGAAGGTTAAGAGCTCCTACGAGCCCTGCAAAATGTCTGCCCCAGTGATGCCAGGGTAGATTCCTCACCGTGAGGGCTGGCTAGATGCCATCACGTTATTTTGCTCTTTACTGGAAGACCAGACCGTGGTTGTCTGTGGTAAGGGTATCACGCTATCTAATGCCGGTATCAGATAGGCCCTTCTGTCCCACAGAGACGTACACAGACGTTGTCCGCACCCCAATTCCACAGCATCCTCCCCTCAAATCCTCCATCACTGGAGCTTACTTTCTCCACTTGTTCTCCCTGCCAGGGTATCCCTAAGTCAACTTGCTCCTATCTCTAGCCTCAGTTTCCCCTACCTGGATCCATGCATGAAGGCTAACCCCTCCACTGGTTTCCTCACAAACTCTGCTAGAACCAAGATTTTTAGAAATTGAATGAGGGGCATCTGGGTGGCTCAGTCAGTTAAGCATCCTACTTCACCTCAAATCATGATCTTGCGGTTCACGAGTTCAAGCCCTGCGACGGACTCTGTGCTGACAGCTCAGAGCCTGGAACCTGCTTCGGATCCTGTGGCTCTCTCCCTCCCACCCCCCCCCCCGCCCTTCCCTGCTTGTGCCCTCTCTCTCTCTCAAAAGTAAATACACATAGGGGCGCCTGGGTGGCGCAGTCGGTTAAGCGTCCGACTTCAGCCAGGTCACGATCTCACGGTCTGTGAGTTCGAGCCCCGCGTCAGGCTCTGGGCTGATGGCTCGGAGCCTGGAGCCTGGAGCCTGTTTCCGATTCTGTGTCTCCCTCTCTCTCTGCCCCTCCCCCGTTCATGCTCTGTCTCTCTCTGTCCCAAAAATAAATAAAAAACGTTGAAAAAAAAAATTAAAAAAAAAAAAAGTAAATACACATAAAAAAATATTTTTTAAATAAAAAATTGGATGAAATTGGTTCTACCCTCAGATATTACTTATGCACCCACTATGTGTCCCGACACTCCAGAGAAACAGCAGTCAGCATGAGTTTTTGCCCCTGTGCACATTACAGACATGTAAGAGGCAGTGTCAGGGGTGGGGGGTGAGGAGTTCGGTGACAGGGTGTATACGTGAACAGATCACTAACTCAGACTCCATTTAAGGGGAGGAGGTATAAAAAAAAAAAACAAGCAACTCTCTGGAGCAAATAAAGTTTACACTGAGGCCCAGGATTACTCAGGAGCCAGACACATAGAGAGGGAGTGGCAAGAACGTTCCCTGCAGAAGCAATAGCTTGTTTCAAAGCCAAGAAGCAAGACAAAGACAGTCTCTAACCTGTAGAAGAGAAGGAATTGGAGATACAGACCAGGTACCTTACAGACCACCTGTCTAGCCTCTCACCCTTGTTTTATAGACAAAGAACTTGATATACAGAGAGGTTCACAGTGACTTGCCCAAAGTCACACAGCCAAAAGGTGACTGCACTAGGAGTAAAGCTACTGAAAGCCTGCTGGATCCCACCCCCAGTAGGTTTGGGGTGGCTAAGAATGTGCACTTCTGACAAGTTTCTAAATGAAACAGATACAGCTGATTCATGGGTCACACTGGTCTTACTGGGTCTGTGACTGCCCGGGGTCCATAAACTTGGTCCAGACAAGTAGTGCCTCCCCCACCCCTCCAGGGCAGGCAATGGCGCCAACCCGCCTGCAGGGGTCCCCTCCTACCCTGGGCCACAGGCTCCCACCTCTCTCAAAAGCAGGAAGGCTCTAGCCACTGACCATCAGACAGGAAGGCTCTCTCTGCTGCCTAACCTCAGCAAGGTCTCTCCTCTGAAACCCCCCCTTCAATCATTGCCAATTACCGAGAATATCATTAGACACTTACTGACTCCCCCAAATGTACTAGGGTCTGCATAGAAATAGCACAATAATTATTCTTCCTCTTTCCCCATCCTCTAAGGAGATACAAGAACTTGACAGCTGTTATCCAATTAATCCTGACAGCTTTTTTTTTTCTTTAATGTAAAGGTATCTCTTTCATCTGAAATGGGAAAAGCTATTTCCTTTCCTGAGGTAACAACGAGGGCAAAGAGAGTCTAAGTAACTTGGCCAACACCACTAGGGTCATTTCTTGCCTCCTTTCTTCTGCAGGGACAGTGGAATACTGTAGGATAAGAACACAGACTCTGGGTTCTGACTGCCCTATCAAGTCCCAGCTCTCTCAGCTACCAGCTATGTGACCCTGGAAAAGTTGCTTAAACTCTCTGAGCCATAAAATGAAAGTGGTGATGGTAATAATGGCACCTGCCCCACAGGTTTGTAATGAGAATCCAAGGAGCTTACATAAGGTAAGTGCTTAGAACGGTGCCTGGCACACGGTGAGATCTATGTAAACATCGACCGTCATGACCCGCATCAGTGGCAGCACCCTGGGCCCTCTTGTCAATGTCTGACTGCAACAGAGAGGCAGACAGGTGGCCCTACAAACCTGCAGGAAAAGGGAGGTCCCAGGGTCACTCTCCATACACGGGTGACTCCAAGAGGCACCAGGAAGCCTCTTTGCAGTTTACCCCAAGGAGCATCTCTTGCTGCCAGTGGTTCTGCAAGATGTGGTTCCCGAACTAGCTACATCAGCACCACCTGGGAACCTGACAGAAAAGCAAATTCTCAGGCCCCACCGGAGACCTTCTGAATAAGTTCTGGAGTGGGACCCAGCCAAGCTATGGCAGTTTCACAAGCCCCCAGGTGATGCTGATATACACGTGCATTTGAGAGGTACTTTTTCGGGCACCTGGGCTGCTCAGTTTAGCGTCCAACTCTCAATTTCAGCTCAGGTCATGATCTCACAGTTCATGGGATCCAGCCCCACGACGGCCTCTGCACTGACAGCATGGAGCCTGCTTGGGATTCTCTCTCTCTGCCCCTCCCTGGCTCACACGCACAAATGCTATCTCTCTCTTTCTCTCAAATAATGAACTTTAAAAAAAAAAAAAAAAAAGGAAGTAGTTTTCTTCAAAGAGGTTCCCAGGGCATCAGCCTATTTGGGGAGACTTATGCCAGCTCTTGTCCACTGCATGTTCTCTCCATTTCCCATGAAGGGACAGGGCACCTGTGGGAGTCACAACACCGTAAATGGGTCCAGAGTCTGGGCTCTTGATCACTGCCCTCAACCACCTGCATGACATTGCCTTTCCAGTCCCACCTTCAGGGACGGCCTCTGAGCACTAGCCCTCGTGGGCCAGCACGGGAGGGGCACTCACTGCCACGGGAGGGGACACGGCTGCCTATGCAGGTCACAAGGTGGGAGGAGGATACTTGGAGAGAAAATGCTATCTCGTACAAACACACATGTAGAGTCTCTCAGTCCTACTTGAATCCTTGAAGCTACCAGGATGTCTCCGTGGCTGTCAACTGGAGCATCTTGAAATCAAACCCCAGAACCTCCTAATAACTCTCTGAAGCCTTCATCCTGACTGTGTGCACTCTCCTCTCCACTTCTCAGCCCGTTTCCAAGCCTGTCAGCTGCAGGTATGCTTTCCTACTTCAGTCTTTTTTTTTTTTTTTTAATGTTTATTGATTTTTGAGAGAGAGAAAACGAATCGGAAACAGGCTCCAGGCTCTGAGCTGTCAGCACAGAGCCCAACGAGGGGCTCAAACTCATGAACTGCAAGATCGTGACCTGAGCCGAAGTCGGACTCCCCACCAACTGAGCCACCCAGGCACCCCTCTACTTCAGTCTTACCTTTCTCCCAGTACCAGCTCCAGTCTCCTCCCCTGGTCCCACTTTCCCTGCCAGACTCCACTCTGGACTCCCTGGCCACAACGCAAACGGCCCTCTCCCCCAGTTACCCTCCTCCCTACCATCCTGCGCAACCCCCCAGTCCAGTGAATTCTATCTATACTCCACACTGCCAATGAGAATAACCTTGTCAGCTCCACCCCAGCTCAGTTCCACCAACACAGATGGAAAGACAGAGAAGCAGAAGCTGAAATAATGAAGCAGAGGCAACTCTAAGAATCACAACTGCCAAGTGGGTGATGAGTTCTATATTCCTTCGCTGGGGGCTGCAGTTACAAAGTACCACCAACAGAGTGGTTCAAACAACAGAAATTTCCTGTCTCAGAGTCCTAAAAGCTCAAGTCTGAGATCAAAATGTTGGCTCAAAGGGCTGGTTCCTTCTGAGGACTGAGAAGGAGAATCCATGCCATGGCTCTCCCCCCATTTCTGGTGCTTTGCTGGTGATTTTGGTGTTCCTTATCCTGTAGAAGCATCACCCCAACTTCTGCCTTCTCCCTGTATGTGTCTGTCTCCAAATCTCCTCCTTATAAAGACACCTGCCAGATTAGGTTAGGGGCCCACCTACTCCAGTATGGCTCATTATAACTACTTAACATCTGCAGTGGCCCTACTTCCAAATAAGGTCACATTCTGAGCTACTAGGGGGTTAGGACTTCAACATATGAATGGGAGAGGGCAGATACAATTCAACTGAGAACCACTTTTCCATAGCCTTACTGTGCTCACTGCCCAAAGAGGTGTCTAAGGCAATCACTTGGGAGGATTTCTGCAGAAATAACCAAACATCAAATTTGGAAATGTGTTGTAGTATTGTTTTTCATTATAAAATGCTACCTGGAGGGGAAAAAAAAAAACAAAAACAAAAGCCAGAAAAGTAGAAGGAAGTGGAAAAATTACCCACCACAGAGAGGCAACCACAGGAGGACCTTGAGATGTTTCCTTATAGTCACATTTCCTGGCATGGGTTAGCTGCTTTCTAAGTAGTTGTGGCATTTAATTGGGCTTGGGACCTTGCCTGGTAAACTCCTCCTGAAGGAGAGGCTTTAATGAGGGATTACAATTTATAGTGAACTTGTCTGCTCTGAAGCTACACCTAAGGGCCACTGGGAGAGCAGGAGCCTCCCTTCCGTGGGGCTGCCTATGCAGTGATGTCGCCAGTTTGTTCTACAACAAATGTATATCGAGCGGGTTATGCGCCAGGCACTGTTGTAGGTCCTGGGAATACAGCTGTGAACACAACAGTCAAGGTACTTAATCAGAGACAGTTTGTCGAGATGAAAATTCTCCTCGAGAGCCTTGGAGCAAGTTGAATAGGACTTCTGTAGATGGCCCCCCAGGGATGCTCACCAGCCTTTCATCCTGTAATTTCCTCATTTTGAGTTCCTGATTTTTAGCTCATCTTTCCATGCTCTGAAGTACCTTTTCAGTGATTATTTCCCCAGGAAGAACCTATGAATGGTGTATTTTCTGAGCCCATGCATTTCCGATACTGCATCGTTTTTACAGTGTAGGTCACGAGGCTGCGCTAAATTTCCCGAGTCTCAACCAATTCCCTTCTGAACAGCGAAGACTCCTACTTCTCACTCTCTGCTAATGGAACAAGGAGAGTAGGCTGATCCTTGTCTATCAAAGGCCGTGGCCTGGATCTCCCCTACTTGGGAAGCAAGTCGATTGACACACTTACCACCCTGATTCCTAAGGTTGGGAAAAATCTTTTGTCCTGTGGATTTGTGCTTGGGGCATAATATGACAACAAAGACGGAGGCCCTGGACCCAGCATGCAGGCAAACCCCAGCTCTGACACTTCCTACTTCCTGCATCGTTAGCCAAATTACTTAGACTCACCATGTCTCTGCTTCCCAGTCTGCAAAATGGGCATAATGAAAATACCAGCCTCCCAAGATCACCATCAATATTAACTGAGGTAATATACGCAATGGTTCAGGAGTGCCTGGGTGGCTCAGTCGGTTAAGCATCTGACTCTTGATTTCGGCTCCGGTCATGATCTCATAGTTTGTGGGTTTGAACCCCGTGTAGGGCTCTACGCTGACAGCAAAAAGCCTGCGTGGGATTCTCTGTCTCCTTCTCTCTCTGCCTCTCTCTCAAAAATATTTTTAATATGTACATAATGACTCAGAAGAGAGGCTGACCAACTTTTTCCATACCAGACAAGCAATATTTTAGGCTTTATAGCCCAGTCTTTGTCACAATGACTCGACTCTACAGAGAGCATGACAGCAGCCACAGACAATAGATAAACAAATGAATGACGCCGTGTTCCAATAAATCCTGACAAAACAGGTGGCTGAGGCAGCCCTTGGGCTGTAGTTTGTAGACCCCTAGGAAGAATGCCCAGCAAATACTAAGCTCTCAATAAATGTTAGCGGTTATTATCATGAACTGTGATTAGATTCAGAAAGACAGTGGTTGATGTCTATGATCCCTGTCTGGTTGTCCGACCCTGTGAAAAGATGCGGTACATGAAAATCCCACCAACAGGAGCATCCCAGCCCACCTATAGTACTCCACTGGGGAAAACTACACCTTCCAAGGTGCAACTGGCCATGATCACCTCCCTAATTTTCACCTTGTTGTATTTGTGAGTTTCAGCCTCCAGCAAGAAGTAAAAAGAAAGGATAGGAGGAAAACAATAGAACTCAGAGCTTCAGAGAAAGTCCTGTTCATGCTATAAAAGGCTGTCTGTCCCCTACTGTAGGTTTTAACTAGATAGGCAAGAATTAAAGCCCCATCTCACTTTTGCTGGGGGCACAGCCATAAGTACCCGATTTAATGTGCTTCTTGACCATTCATTTAGCCTTAGAGTTGGGGGAGGATTCTCCTGTCTTACTTGCAATGGACTTTGCCTTTGGTGAGGTCCTCATGGAAAGTTTTACGGGAAAGTGCAAGAGGCCGTATTCCCAAAGGATCTTAGCATTTATTTCCACCCTGGGACTTTGCGCATCCAGAGTAGTGTTGCTAGGCCCTGGGACTCTCAGTGGAGCCCTCTGTCTCATTTCAAACTTGTGCCTCCCAATTCTTTATCCACTTTTCAGGAGTGTTTCCTTCACCACCTACACCAACAGCTAAGTTATGTGCCCAGCTATGTGCTGGTTTTAAGAAGAACTGAGACACGAGAAAATATTCATCTCCAGAAGATCAATGCCTCTTTTCAAGGCTCCAACAGAAAATGAGGGTCCACGCTGGATATGTCAAGCAAATAGAGTTTTTGTACAACTGGACCTTTACACAACCATTAGGAGGCTGGGGGAATGGCAAGTTCTCTTCAGGAAATCCCTAAGTATAGGGATCACAGGAAGGATAGTGTCTCTAGTTCTGGCTGCCAATGGCCCCATAGGGAGTGCTCATTTGTTGAGCACCCAGGCACAACCCTATACCTGCCAATGGCTGACACCTCTATCAACACCTATCCTGAGTTGCTGGAGGCTTGTGGCTTCCCAGATCTCATGCCTTAAAAGATCTCTCCCTGGTGGAATCCAACTGAGACCCCCCACCCCCACACCCAGGGTAAGCAGTGTAGGAAATGAAGTTTCCAGCTTTTGCGTCCTTGCTTGGATGGCTGTGTATCAGTAAGTAGTGTCTGAGACCAGCAGGATCTAAGTTGGGTTAGACAGGAAGTGGTTGCAAGCAGGTACTTCCAGTCAGTTTAGAAGCTGAAGTAAAAGCCCAGGCAAGAGATGTTGCTGTTCCTGTCACTGACCACTTCTCTCTCTTGTTCCAGGGCCCCCAAACCTACTGTGAAGCTGGACAGGCCTGAGAACCAGGGACGGTATATATGTGGGACACACTATCTCCTGCCAGGTGTGATTACAGGCTGCAGACCAGGCAGCTGCTTCCTACTTGCAGGCCTTTGGGCAAGAAGGGCTCTGAGATGGACTGAGAGAACCAATCTTGAGTCAGCTACCCTGGCTTAAAGCCCTTTCCACCATATCCCAGACAGATGGAGGAGTTTCCCAGGGCCGTCCTAACAAACTACCACAATGTTGGCAGTTTCAGACTACAACAGTTTATTCTCTCACACAAGTTCTGGAGGCCCAAAGTCTGAAATGAAGATGTAAGCAGGGCTGCATTCTCTCTGGAGCCTCTAGGGGAGAATCTTTCCTGGCCTCTTCCAGCTTCTGCTGGCTACATCACTCACCTCTGCCTGACTTCCTGTGGCCTTCTCCTCTGTCTCCGTGTTTCAAAACTCCCTCTACGTCTTAGAGAAATACCTATCACTGGATTTAGAGCTCACCCTAAATCCAGGATCACCTCATCTTGAGACTCTTAAGTACATCTACAAATAACTTTTCCCCCCAAGTAAGATCACATACATAGGTTCTGGGAGTTAGAACTCAGACGTATCTGGTGTGGGGGTCATTATCAACCCACTGTACCAACTACAGTGAGTGACTCTGTGAATGTCACTTGCCCTCAGGCTAAGACTCAATTTCTATACCAATAAAATAGGTACTGGGAGGAGAAGACCTACCTGGCACAGTTACGGGCTCAGGGAAAGTACACATCAAAAATCTGTTGAATCTGGGGGTGCCTGGGTGGCTCAGTGGGTTAAGCATCTGACTTCGGTTCAGGTTACGATTTTGCAGTTTGCGAGTTCAAGCCCTGCTTCTGGCTGTGTGCTGACAGCTCAGAGCCTGGAGCCTGCTTTGAATGCTCTGTCTCCCTCTCTCTCTATCCCTCCTCTGCTCGTGCTCAGTCTGTCTGTCTGTCTGTCTCTCTCTCTCAAAAATAAATACATTTTAAATTTTTTTTTAATTTTTTTTTTTTTTTTTTAAATCTGTTGAATCTGAAACAGGAACCCATGCCAAGGCCACAGAGTATTTTCCTAGGATGGGTTGGGACTTGGACACAGACTCTGTTCATGCACAGGTAACACAAAGTGTTAAGCTCAATCCATATTCACGATTGTACTCAATTGCCTTAGAAGAATTTTCCAGTTCTAAAGCCTACGCTGTATGAAACAGCACCTGGTGCCTGTAGCTCTTCATCTGTTAAATGTGTAGGTTGGATGGAATGATTTCCAGATTCCTTACAGCTCTCACAGCCTATGGTTTTAGGATTCCTATACAAGTTTGGGCATTAGGGGTACCTGGGGTGGCTCAGTCGGTTGAGCATCCGACTTCAGCTGAGGTCATCATCTCGCAGTTTGTGAGTTCAAGCCCCACAGTGGGCTCTGTGCCAACAGGTCAGAGCCTGGAGCCTCCGTCAGATTCTGTGCCTCCCTCTCTCTCTGCCCCTCCCCCGCTCATACTCTGTGTCTCTCTCTCAGTAATAAATACACGTTAAAAAAATTTTTAAGTTTGGGCATTAGATTTCTGACAACAAACTAACTCAACAACTGCAATATTGCCCCCCGCCCACAAGGGGAAAATCAGGTTCTACCCAGAGTGGGTTTTCAGGGTTGCTTCCTGCTTTAAGCCCGAGTGGCAGCCTGCCCCGTCTCAGAATTCCTAGTTCCCCCGGCTCTAGGCTGAACCCACAGCTCTGCCACTTTCTAACTATGAAACCCACATCAAGCCCCTTTGCACCTTTCCTTTAATGCCTTTTAAATTTTAATGAAAGTGTCAGAAAATAAAGAAACCTACAAAGAATAAAATATACTATAGCTCCACTATCCAGGATTAGCCACTGTTAATGTCTTGACATACGTGCTTTGCCCTTTTATTTAAAAAAAGAAAGATCACTTTATTGTTATTGTGAAAACGATACACATTTTGGAGAACTGAAAAAACTACAGAAACCTACAAAAATGCAAGTTAAAAAAAAAAAAAAAAAAAAAAAAAAAACCCAAGTCTCACCACCCAGAAATAGCTACCGTTACCATATGGCAAACATCATAGTAAATATCTTAGGATCTATACAGAGACGAAAAGGATGGATGATGGGTGGCTGGACAGACAAAAGAACAGATAGAAATAAATACTACCAAATGTGGGAGGGGGAAACATTACATGCTATTTTTAAGTTTCTACATGTCATTTATTTTTACTTGTATTTAACAGAAAAGGAAAACAAAATTGAAAGGAATCTAGACCTTCAAATGTTTCTTCACCAGGAGGTATTTGCCAAAAGATCCCTATGAGGTTAAGAACACAGATTGTGAAGAAAACAGTAAGAGTCTGGAGTAATCATGTTGTTTTTTTAACTATTTATTTTAATTTTAAACACTACTTAATGACTCCACGCTGTGAAAGATGGCATTAGCTCTCGCTCACTTCCTCTCAACTTCCCTCTCCCCATCTCCCGATTTCTCAGCTTTGTTAGTGGCTGCTATCATTACGTTGCCCGTGTTTGTGACCTTCACATCCTGATCTATAACTGTAATTGCCGGAGTTATTTATTGTTAATTCTACATTTATATGGAGTCACTACTCATCATCACTCCTTATACCGTGAGTTCTGCATTCATGCATCTTTTATTTTTATTCACTCTTAATTAGTTGGATTTTCTGATTCAGTATTTTCTCAAGATCTCGTGGAAGTTATATTTATTCTGAGTACATTTATTCTTGAGGGCAATTGTTTGTAGGCTTAATATCCTGTGATATTCTTGGGCTGTGTCTTCTTTCCATTAAGTCTATATTAGACATTATCCCATTGTCTCCCAAAACCAAATGCTGCTTCCTAAGAGTATGAGGCCAACCTAATTTTCTTGATCTTCTTGTGAAGGATGTTTTTTCATCTTAACACTGGGTAATTTCTTCTTTATCCTAAGGTTTAACAGCTTCACTAGCACATACCTTAATGTTCAACATTCTGTACCGAATTTTCCTGGAATACATTTTTTTAATTAATTGTTTTTACCGTGGCAACTACTGTACAGAACATAAAATTTGCCATTTGACCCATTTTTAAGTGTACAATTCATTGGCATTAACTCACAATACTGTGCAGCCACCACTACCACCCATTTCCAAAACTTTCTCTTAACCCTAAAGACAAATTCTGTAACACCTAGGCAACAACACCCCATTATATGTATCTTGTAAGTGGAATCCTATGATCAAAAAAGCCAGGGGCACGTGGGCAGCTCAGTCAGTAGAGCATCTGACTCTTGACTTCAGCTCAGGTCATGATCTCATGGTTTGTGAGTTAAAGTCCCACGTCAGGCAGTGCAGAGCCTGATTGGGATTCATTCTCTCTCTCTCTCCCTCCCTCCCTCCCTCCCTCCCTCCACTGTTCCCTCACTCTCTCTCTCTGAAAATAAACTCAAAAAAAAAAAAAAAGACAATCAAGTGTTAGGGAGATGTGGAAATTAGAACCCTCATACACTGCTGACAGGAAGAGGAAATGGTGCCCTCACTTGCAACACACTGTCTTCTGAAGTGCAAATTTAGTTATACAGTCATTTCAGGGAATTTTTTCTATTCAGAGGCAGAAGAGCATAATTCTGCTCTTTTGAATCACAGTTCTGCTATATATACTAACTGTGAACTTAGTCAAGATCCCTAACTTGTTATGTCTTACTTTCTTCATCCATAATTTGAGAATACTAATAGTACTGACCTCATACTCTTGTGAAAAATTAAGACATGTAAACCTCTAAAACGAAGTGTCTTGTGCACAATTCAAAAAGGATTTGTTCTTATGTTAAATTAATTTATGTGACATATGTGAATAAATCATGTTTTATATACATACACATACCTACATACTATCTTCAAATAAATCTTTTTCAAATCTTTTGTTTCCTTTTAGCTGTCTTTATATTCATCTTCCATTGACTATTTCCATCACTTTCACCTGCCTTCATATGCTGGTCAAGACTTTCCTCCATATGTCTACTTCAGCAATATATATTCTATTTTGCTTCTGTTTCCTTTTTTGCTGTTTCTAATTTATCTATGGGCTCTTCAACACTATGAATGGTATTTTGGGTCTCCACTTGTTTCCTTTTGTCCCTATCAACCGCATTCTGTTAATTTACCACCTCATCGTTGAACTCTTACCTTACTGACTTCTAGTTCCCATCACATTGTGTTCTATACAGAAAAGCAACTGTGTAAGGAGCTCTGCTCCTTAATTAATATTTCTTTCTAGGTTGAAAGTATTGCTCTTGCATGCTATAGCCCCATGCTTGTTTGTCTTCTTCTGTGCCTTTAGATTCATTTACCTTTTTGTTGTTTTTTGCACTATGCTCTAAAGTTGCCATGCTGTTTCTTTGTTGCCCCACTTGGGTGGCTTTGTCCTGACATTCTATTTGCCATGAAATATAGCAGAGGTGACAGCTGACTCTCTTGTCACATGGCAGCAAACAGTTTGTTTTCCCCTTGAAGCTGAAGTTTGAAGATTGAGTATTCTTCGGGCTTCCTGATTTCTATAACCTAATGGACCAGTGACAGAAGGAGAGAGCCTGTCCAGGGTTCATGTTCAGTCATGGTTAGGATACTAGAGATCTGCTCCTTCTTCTCAGATTTGGTGAAATAGGCATAATCACAACCCATCTACTTTCAGGTACTCACTCTTCCTCTAAGGAGATATTATCTATTATTATCTATTATTTCTCGAATCCAATATGTAGTCTTGCAGCTTTGGCTCCCATCAGGGAAGGCTAACCAGCTCCATGACTTTTCACTTTAACTTGTCTCTCGGCCCACCCCCTGCGCCAGGCCATTTTTCTTATTCCTTTGTCAAACACCAGAGAGGTTACCATTACTCAATTTGCTTTCCTCCAGATGTCTGGGTATTAGTGAGAAATCTCAGGACATGCTTTCTGCTGGTGGGGAAAGAGAAATCCAATTACTTCTCGCTACAGCACAACAGTATTTTCTCTTTCTCTCCTTATTTATCCCTGTTTAAAGTTTACTGCCTTTGATGACTCCCTTTACCTTGGTTAGATACTGTCATGAATTTTATTTATTGCTCTTAAAAATTTTTGTCTGCTCAATTCAGTGGGTACTGGGCAGGCAGAATGCTGTAACACAATCTATCTGCCCATGATCTTCACCTGAACATCTGAGTCACATTTTCCATATGTAAGTTTAGACAGTAATAATCATACTGAACCCATCGATTTTTTTTAGGAGTACTAAATTAGATAATATATGTAAATTGCTTTGCAAGCTCTCAAATTTTCTATGAAGAGTAAGTTTTCAATAAGTGTATTTGTGAATGAATGAGCAGTTATTACTCTACGGAAGTGAACTTAGTTATCTAATTCACAGGATTATAAAATGTTAGTACTGAAAACAATCCTAGCCATCATACAGCCCATCCCATTTATTTCATACAGAAGGAAATAAATGCCACCCTATTATCTGTAATACCATGCTCCATCAAGTGGCAACACAAGAATTCAAGGGTCACTGACCTCATGGCAAACAAGTCATTCACAAGAATTCTTGAGAATAACCCTCGTATTTGGGAAAAAGAAGGTCTTATCCTTCCTAAGCCCCCTTGCCTTGCTTAACACTAAGATGGGCTTAGGTATGCAAGTTTGTGGGTAGAGGCTGTGAGCACAGCTTAACTGCTTTCCAGAATTCAGGGGAGAAAAAATATAGTGAAAGAAAAGAAACAAATCAAACTAGACCCAAGGCTGAGAAACAGAGAGCCAAGAGCTAAAAAAAAAAACAAAAACAAAAACAAAAACAAAAACAAAAACAAAAACAAAACAAACCAGTGGAAGTACAGATGAGAATGGGCACTGGAAAATAAAGGTTGGATATTTTCAGTTGTTTGCTCTGAAGTGTATACTTTCTTCATCTCACACACAGCATATTTACTAAATTCTACACTACTCACGGATGTTTCTGTAGTAGGTTCTGTGGAAGAAGCAACATGAACGCACTTAGATGTGAGTAGAGAACAAGCAGACACGTTCACTTACAAGAGCTAATGATGGGAATCTCCTGGATCACATACATCAGTCAGTAGGGTCTTCCTAGGTTGAAACACAGCTCTGGGGAGGGGTGAGGGAGGGCTAGAGGGCTGGCCCCAGGGGTTTAGGTTTGTCAAGTGACTGAGTAGAGAGAGGAGTTTTAACCTGTAACTAAAGGGACCGACAGAGGGCAACAACTAAGGTGGAAGCCAAGCCCATACCATGACGGAAATCAGAGACTCTAAAACACATCAAAGGGAAGCAAGTAGCAAACCAAATTTGTACCACTTGCCTCGGTCAACAAGAAAGAATTTTTCTGCCAGTCTGAATCTATGAGTTGTTGTCTGCTTCCCAGGACATTCTAGGAGATTTGAACAAGCTTGATACTAAAACCAAATAAAAGAGTTCACAAATCTTAAATAAATACAGCAAGCTGACCATTCATAGTTATTTCCTGGGGTCTCTTTGAAATGTTAAGTGATTTTGTTTTTGTTTTTTGTTTCCAAGTATTTAAGCTTCAAAACTATAGGGACAAGGAATAGGAGTCGGGTTTCTACCTGAACCTATGTTTCCTGAATTAAAATTCTGATTGCCCAGGGCACCTGGGTGGCTCAGCTGGATAGATGTCCAACTTCAGCTCAGGTCATGATCTCACGGTTCATTGGTTCGAGCCCCGCATCAGGCTCTGTGCTAACAGCTCAGAGCCTGCTTCAGATTCTGTGTCTCCCTCTCTCTCTGCCCCTCCCCTACTTACACTCTGTTGGTCTCTCTCTCAAAAACATTAAAAAAAAAAAAAAAAAAAAAAAAAACATTTTTTTTTATTTTTTTTTGTCTAAAAAAACTACAGTTTATTTAAAAAGAAAAAAAAAAGGACAAGAGGGAATCAGTCAACAGATCTTACCAACCACTTGGGGATCCTAGAAAAAAAAGTGTCACCATAGCTTAAAATTTTTTTACGGAAAATGGTTTTCAGCCAAAAATTATATACCCAGCAAAACTATTAATTAAATTTGACCCAGACATTTGAGTCCTATAACGTTTCAAAAATTTCATGTCTTATATACTCTTTGTTAAGGAGTTATAAGAGAATGTAGTACTGTTTGGACTGAAAATATTAATTTTTGTGTTCTCTTTCATTTTATTTTAGTACCAGGCTTTATGTGAACTCCTCAAATGTGTGTAGAAGCAAATAAACTTTCAGGCTTTGGACAGACAGAGAAAGAAAAAAGAAAATCTGGATTGTCAACGATTACCAGTGGAAGACACAAAGTAAAATCTAACTATAATAGGAAACAGAAGGTCACTCAAGAGGGCCAGTCCTTATTTCTCTCAATAGAAAGCCAGTAAACAATGCTCCATGTTAGTAAGTCAAGAAAAGCACTTTAAGCAAAGTATTCACACATGTAGACATAACCAACAGCAGAAACAAAAATAGCAGCCATGGATGCTTGGGACAGTGGGACTTGGGAAGCAGAGGACCCGACAGCGTATGTTAGCTTTTCAATACGAGCCCCCCTTTTTCAATACTTTATTTTTTCAAAGCAGACTCTATACCCAACACACGGCTTTAACTCATGACCCTGGGATCAAGAGTCTCACACCCTACCAACTGTGCCAGTCAGGCACCCCTCTGAGCTATTTGATATAGTCACCATGTTTTTTGTTTGTTGGTTTGTTTTGCTTTAACAAATATTTTATAAATATGTAAACACACAAAAATGCTTCCTGAATTAATCATAATTAATCATTATACGAAAAAGAAATATATGCATACAGGGACAATAGGCTTATTCCAAGAAAGCAAAGATTGTTTTCAAGTGTAAAATCCATTTATAGGCCATTATTTTAGCAGAATAAAGGTGAAAAAAACAATCTCCAATCTATTGTTCCTCAAGAGGCTTTGGATAAAGTCTTCAACATTCTTGTCTTTTAAAAATTCAGTATTCTAGGGGTGCCTGGGTGACTCAGTCAGTTAAGCATCCGACTCTTGATTTCAGCTCAGGTCATGATCTCACAGTTTATGGGTTTGAGCCCTGCCCTGGGCTCTCTGCTGTCAGCACAGAGCCTGCTTCAGATCCTCTGCCTCCCTCTCTCTCTGCCCCTCCCCTGTTCACACTCTCACTCAGAAATAAATTAAAAAACAAATAAAATTTAAAAAGTTAGTATTCTAGACAAGGAAGAACACTTCCTGGGAACAACACAGTGCCCATTTGAAACTAAAAGACAGCATCCCATGTAAGAAACACTGAAGTCATCTCTACCAAATTTAAGAATGAAACAGGGTGATGCCAATATTATTAAACACTTATTTGCAAGTTCTACCCAATGAAATTTTAAAAAGGAGGGAGGGAAGTTAAAAGTAAGGGAAGAAAAAAGGAATATATGATAAAAAGTGAGATAAAGTGACCATCATTTGACAGGTGATGTGATTGAACACCTAGAAAACCCAAACCACCAACTCAAAAATCTGTAGGATAAAAGGGTTCAGTAAGGTGAATGGTTAAAAAATAAACAGATAAAACACAACAGCTTTCTTATATAGCAGCAATAACCACTTGGAAACTCTAACAGGAAATAAATTAAATCACAATAGTAGCAAATACCTAGGAATCAATTTAAACAGAAATGTGTGAGGGCCAGATGAAGAAACCCATAAAACTTTACTGAGGAACATAAAAGATTCTGTGAAAATGTGAAGACACATGTAATGATTTCAAATCTGAAGACTCAATAAAAATGGAAATTCTCACAAAAAATAATTGGTACAATATTTGCAATTCTAATAAAACCCAAGGGTTTTGGGGGGAATTTTTTTTTTTTTTTGAATGAGATCAAGTAATTCTAAAGATCACCTTAAAGTAAACACGAAAGGCTACACTTCCTTGTTAGTAAAGTGTAAAGACAAGGAGATGTCTTATTAAGCATTAACTAACCTGATAAAGCTACCATAACTACAAGAGTGTTACACTGACAGAAAACTAATGGCACCAAAGAGAAAGAACATCAACAAACTCTGTAAGAGCATTTGTTTGATGAGAAAGTTCCTACTTCAAATCAATGGAGAAAGTTCAGACTATGAATTCATTGTCCAGACTTAGATTCTTATCCACATCATGAGTGAATAAATATAAATATAAATATAAATATAAATATAAATATAAATATTATATCTATGTACATGTATATGTATATATGTATATGTGTGTGTGTCTCCCCAGATACACATATTTGTATCCACATATATATGTATATTTACAATATGAACAAACATACATAAAGAGGTGAACATGAAAAGGAAGAAAACATCAAACCATTAAAAATCTGAAAAACGTATTTAAAAAATATTTATCGTATTTGAGGATGGGGAAATAATTTTTAAACCCCAAAAGCCAAAGAAGATATAAAGTTTTCTGTGGCTGACAACATAAAAAATAAAAGTATTCATCATAACATCAAAAATCCTGAAAGGAAAAAAAATGGGAAAACATATTTTAATATAAGTAGTAGGTAAACTTATTCCATAAAAATCCCATAAACATATACGGCAAATATAAAAATGTTCATGAGCAGATAATTCACAGAGGACAAAATGCATTCAGCTGCACAAGCAATAAAGACAGCCAAATGTGTGCAGTGTCATTTCCTCTTATCAAATAAAAATATTTTTAAACAGTGTTAATTCCTAATATTAGCAAAATATTTCTTAAGGGTAATTTGACAATATGTATTACATATCACAATATAAATCCCATATCACATTCAAATACCCATACCACCAAATGGATAATCCCAATCTAGAGGAAATAATTACAGATCCCAAGATTTACATGAAAAAATGTTAGAACAGTAGTATTATAATAGTGAAAAATCAGAAGCAACTTCAATGCCCAAGAGCAAAAACATGATTCAGTAAGTAATAATACATCAATACGGTATCACTTAACTCACGTAAAAGCTCACTCATTTAATATTCAGACAGAAAAATGCTAATGATATCATTTTAAATGAGAAAAAAAAGCTATCCCAATTTTGTAAATTAAAATGTACAGACGGTCCCTGACTCATGACAGTTTGATTTATGATTTTTCCACTTTATGATGGTGTAAAATCTATACAAGTTTAGAAGCCACAAAATTTTGAATTTTGATCTTTTCCCAGGGCACTGATGTGGTGTGAAACCTTCTCATACTCTCCCCTGATGCCATGCAGTGACAGAGAGCACAACCCCAGGTGAGCCACGTCATCCTGAAGGTCAACAACAACCCATGCACTTGCACCACTCTACACCCATAAAACCATCATCTTTTTCACTTTCACTACAGTATCCAATAAATTACATGGGATGTTCAACACTTTAGTATAAAATAAGCTTTGTATTACATAATTTTGGCCAACTAGAGGCTAATGTAAGTGTTTGAGTATGTTTAAAGCAAGCTAGGCTAAGCTGTGATGTTCAAGAGGTTAGGTGTATTAAATGCATTTTTGACTTAAAATATTCTCCACTTATAATGGGTTTATCAGGACATAACCCCATCATAAGTCAAGGAAGAGCTGTGTATAACTAGCAAATATGTGAGTGTGCAGGTGTGTAGTTATTAATCTATAGTTACAGAAAAGAGACACGAAAACTTGTATTTAATGTAATAAACACATGCGTTAACCTCCATTTTCTTTCTACCCAAGTCTCACTAAAATGACAACGTAGGAATTAAAAAGACATAAACCCACAAGTACCAAGAGAATGGAGAAAGACATCAACTGAGAGATATCAACAATATTTTAGAAGAAGAAAACCAGTTGGACAAATGGTAACTAATCAAACAGAGATGACCTAGCTTGTAGGATTCCATGACCTGCATAAGATGTCTAAGAGGACATACAAACCCAGGAATCACCCTGGGAAACCAACACAGGGTGGAAAAAGTATCCCTCACTTAGCTCTGAGCACTGGGAGCCAGGCTTTGCATGCTTTGCATTCACACGAAGGGAGGATTTATCTTTGGGTAAACTGACCAGATAAGGAAGACAAGACCTTAGGTGTGGACATCCCAAGGGTCAGCAACGAAAAAGACAGTTTATTGCCTTTTCTCTGTATAGTCAAGCCCATCAGTGAACACGCCCCCTGCTACCCAATGCAAGCACTTGACATTTTAACCCCTTCTCTTAAATATGAATAGACAACCAGCGATTACCAGTATTTAAGGAAATTTTAACAGAGTGAAAGAGATCAAAACAGGGTTGGGAGGGAAGGGACAAACAGCAATCAAAAGAAAATTCAAAAAGCGTTTTTAAGAAACCTAAAGAGGAGATATTTCACCCAAGAATAGAATACCACAAAAAAAGGAGCATTCAGAAAACCAAAAGAGAACTCTCTGATGTTAAAAATATGGAAAGCTGAAACTGAAATTACAAAAGTTGGCTTAGAAGATAAAGTTGAGAAAAGTGTCCAGGAAATAGAACAAAAGAGGAAAGAAGAAACAAGAGAACAAGAAAATTAGAGGACTGGCCTATAAGGTCCAAAAGCCAACTAATCAGATTTGTCAAAAAAAAAAAAAAAAAAAAAAAAAAAAAAAATCACAAAAATTCCCAGAATTTAAGATAATGAAACCGTAGACTGAAATAGTAACCAAATAGCCCTGCACCATTAATAAAAAAATATCTACTCCGAAGCATTATGAAACCCTCAAATCACTGGGATGAAAGACAGATATTTTAAAGGTTTACAGCAAGAAAAAATTCTGAGAGATTTACAAAGTACAAAGATAATTAATGGAAAAAGGAGAGTCTTTTCAATCAACAGTGATAGGACAATCAGACATTCAGTTAAAGAGACCCAGGACCCATACCTTACACCAGATACAAAAGTTAACTCAAAATGGAACATAAGCCTAAATGTAAAACATAAACCCATAAAACATGAGAAAATCTTTATGACCTTGATTTAAGCTAAGAATTCTAGAAATTATACCAAAACATCATCCATAAAAGAAAAAAAAATGGTAAATTAGACATTATCAAAATTAAAAACTTTTGCTGTGTGAAAGATACTGGTAAGAGAATGAAAAGATGAGCCATTAGATGAAATTACTTAAAAATCACACATCTGACAAAATACTTATGTTCAAAATATATTTAAAAATTCCTCTCTCTAAAAAAAAAAAATAACAAAGAGTACTTGGGTGGTTCAGAAGTTTGAGCATCTGACTCTTGATTTTGGCTCAGGTCATGATTCTACAGTTGAAGGACTGAGCCACGCATTGGGCTCTGCACTGAGCATGGAGATTGCTTAAGATTCTGTCTCTCCCTCTTCTCTGCCCCTCTCCCCTGCTCACACGCACATACTCTCTAAAAAACAAACTCTCAAAACTCCATGATAAGAACCAAACAACCCGATTTTTTTTAATGGGCTAAACACTTGAACAAATACATCACAAAAGAAGCTATATAAAAAGCAAAGTATATAAAAAGATGCTCAGCATCATTGCTCATTAGGGGAATGCACATTAAAACCATCGTGAGATGACACTGTACACATACTAGAATGCTTAAACTTTAAAAAAAATACTTAGTGCTGCTGAAGCTATGGAGAAATTGAACCCTCACACAATGCTCATGAGTATGCAAAATGAGGCAGCCATTTTGGAAAACAGACTGACAGTGTCTTATAAGGTTCAATATACATTTATCATACAACCCAGCAACCCCACTCCTAATGTTTACCTTAAGGAAATAAAAACTTACACTGATAGAAAAATCCATGTGCTACTGTTTATAATAGCTGTATTCATAATCACCAAAACCTAGAAACAATGCAAATATCCTTCAAGCAATGAATGGATGAATTATGGTAAATCCGTGAAATGGAATACCATTCAGCAATAAAAGAATGAACTAGTAATATACACAATATGGATGACTCTCAAATGCATTATATTTTGTGAAAGAAATCAGACTCAAAAGGCTACACACTATAGGATTCCACTGATAACAACATTTCAGAATGCTGTATCACAAGGCAAAACCATGGTGACAGAAAACATACCAGTGTTCGCCAGGAGCAGAAAGTAGGGAAGGGAGGGGTTGACTACAAAGGGTCCATATGACATCACTTTTTTAAAGGTATTGGTCTGGGGGCGCCTGGGTGCTCAGTCGGTTGAGCGTCAGACTTCGGCTCTGGTCATGATCTCGCGATTTATGAGTTCGAGCCCGTGTCGGGCTCTGTGCTGACAGCTCGGAGCCTGGAGCCTGCTTCGGATTCTGTGTCTCCTTCTCTCTCTGCCCATCCCCTGCTTGTGCAGTCTCTGTCTCTCAAAAATAAATAAATAAATATAAAAAAATTTTTAAAGGTATGGGTCTGTTCTGTATGTACTAGGGTAACACCTAGATGATTCCATGCATTTGTCAAAACACATAGAACTATATACCAAAACGGGGGCACCTGGGTGTCTCAGTGGTTAAGTGCCCAATTCTTGGTTTCGGCTCAGGTCATAATTTTGCAGTTCATGGGTTTGAGCCCAGCACTGGGCTCAAGGCTGCTAGTGCAGAACCTGCTTGGGATTCTTTCTCTCTCCCCGCCTCCCCCCCCCCTCTCTCTCTGCCCCTCCCCCGTGCTCTCTTTCTCTATCAAAATAAACTTTAAAAAAATTTTAAAAGAACTATATACAAAAATTAGTGAATTCTATTGATGTCAAAAAAGGAAAATTATATGCTACTAGAATTCTATACCCAGCCAAACTATCAAAGGTAAATATAGAATAAAATTATTGTCAACCACACAAGATATTTTTCAAATTTTACTTTTCATGACCTTTCTTGAGAAACTACTAGAAGAAGGAAGTGATCTAATAGAACAAGGAAGTAAATGACAAAAAACAAAACAAAACAAAAACAAAAACAAAAAACAAAGAAACTCTTAGGACCTATGGAAAGAAGAGAACAGGAAACCCCAGGACAACCATTGCAGCCAGGGTCCAGAGGTTATGCAGGCCAGATTCAACTAGGAAGTTAGAAAGCTCTGTGAACAAAAGTACAAGGGAAGAGAGAATGAAACCAACAGATAACCCAATGAGTCTGAATGTAATGAGATGAGTGAAAAACTCAGGGGAGAGTTAGAAAAACTCAGGTGATGAGTTAAAAGAAAAGTCATCAATTTTAAAAGGCAGTTATTAAACTGACAGGAGAAATGAGGAAAGGAATATAAATATAATATTTATCCAGATGTAAATAACATTAATAAGGCTAAAATGAGGCCAACCCTGAAAACTGACTTCCCTCCTAATTATGAATGCCATACTAGGAAGATGGAGTGAGGAAGCATGCTGGGATGTGTGAATGTATGTGGTGGAGAGGAAGTTTAAGAAAGCTTACAGAGAAATCAATAAATCATATGCAAATGAAATAAACAAGGACTAGCAGCACTGGTATGTTACTTAGAAATGCAGTGTTGAACACAGCAGAAAACAACAGCTAAGAGAGGTGAAACTGGTTGCCTGGGGGAGAGAATCAAGGTGGAGGATGAGGGGGACAGGGGCTGCTGCTTTTCACTATAAGCCTTGTAGAATACATTACTTTTATAACTGGTCTAAACAAGGATACTGTTTTTGATAACAAAGTAAGAAAAAAGCAAACAGGTAATTAGGAATGATACCAAATTACTAGCAATATTTGTCTCTGGTTATTAGTTTTATAGGTAATTTTCATTTTCTTCTTCACCATTTCCTGAAACTTCCCAAGCTTTCTTTTTTTTTTTTTTTTTTCTTTTCAGAGACAGAGGAGGGGCGAGACAGAGGAGGGGCGAGACAGAGGAGGGGCGAGACAGAGGAGGGGCGAGAGAACACACTCAGGAGGCAGGGGAGAGAAACAGAAAATCATAAGCAGACTCCACACTCAGTACAGACCCCGATGCAGGGCTGAATCCCACCACCCTGGGATCATGACCTGAGCCAAAATCATGAGTCAATCACTCAACCAACCAAGTCACCCTGGCACCCCTGAAACGTATCTTAACAATCAGAAGGGAGCAAAGAAGGAAGCAGAAACAGAGAGAGATAGAGTATATTTGTGTGGTGATTCAAGAGCAGAAAATACTTCTCCCTCTTCCTTAATCAGGCAAAGCATAATGAAAATCCGTGTTTTAGGAGAGGAATCCTGCATTTTAGACAAGATTTCAGGGTGTAAAGTTTTCCATGAAATGGCATTTGGCAAAGCTGATCTTGCTGCCTGACACACAAGAGAGGTTCAGACAACACGAGCCTCTCCACTTGCCCCCCACCATCCCAGCCTCATTTTCTCATCTGTGATGTATGATGGGAGCTCAGGGTCATCCACCTCTGTCTGGTTCTATCATTTGACTCCAAGAAGCCTTCACCACAAACCTGCCAGGAATAAGTCACCCTTGATGCCCAGCCCTAGAGGCAAGGAGCCCTCTTCTGCCCACCATCCACGTAGGGCCAAGCATATTCCTACACCAGACACCCCATCCAATATATTCTGGCAGATTTAGGTCTCTCTCACTTGCCCATCTCCCAGGAGACATGTTCCCCAAACCAATTATAAATGGCTGCTGGGACTTCAGTGTCTCCACCTGATTTGTGCACTCCAAGCTGCTGGATAAATGGTAATCCCTTGGACATTTCTATTTCCTGCAAAGTCCTCTAAAATTAGAGACTATTCCCCATGATTCCTTGTCAACACAGAAAAGCAGAGCCAAGCAAAGCATTTAGACATGAAAACAAAGACCATGTCTTTCAGGAAACCCAGGTCCTTGAGCTCTAAGACCTAGGCAAGGGCCAAAAAATGGTTTTGGAGCTTGCAGGTCAGGAAAAAAAAAAAAAAAAATGTAAGGTGATGAGCTGAGCTTTGAACACAACAGCCAGGTATGAATCCCTAATTGGCCACTTAGCTCCTGGCACTAATTTAGACACTTTTTTCATAGACTTCTCACCCATAAAACTGGGACAATCTTCTTGCCAATTTTTAAATTTTCATTTTTAATAGGCTTACTTTGTAAGTAAAATATCTAGCAAAGAATTATATGAAAATGGCTACTGTTTACTGAGCACTGGCTATGCAGGTGGCACCGTGCCAGGCATTTTATGTACATTCTTATTTAATCCTCACGAATTAAGCATTGAGAATTAAGTGTTATCATCCTCATGTTAAAAATAAACAGAGGGGCGCCTGGGTGGCTCAGTCGGTTAAGCGTCCGACATTGGGTCAGGTTGTCATCGCACAGCCTGGAGCTTGGGGCCTGCTTCAGATCCTGTGTCTCCCTCTCTCTTTGCCCATCCTTCACTAGTACTCTATCTCTCTCTCTTTCTCTCTCTCTCAAAGATAAATAAAACCATTAAGAAAATAAAGAAAAAAATAAAGAAACAGAGGCATAGAAAGACTAAGGAACTCACCCTAGGACATTCAGCACAGAAGTATGAGTGTTGGGATGGGACTCCAGGCAGTCTGAAGTCAGAATTACCCACAGCACCTGTAGCTTCTATAATGACAGGCATTCTTGAGGGTGAACAGTCACCACCCTTTCTCCGCCATCCACACCACAGATGAAGGAGACCAAGACCCAATGTCAGGACACAGCAGGCATACAGGGGTGAGGCGACAGCCAGGATTCAGGTCCTTCATTCTGCAGACTGTCACAGAGTGGAGCTCACGGAGGCACATCCAGAGGACCTCTCCCAGGCCCCCGCTGTGAGTGTGCCCAACACCCTGTTGCTGCAGACTGCCCACCACCTGCCTACCATCTGGGACACCTGCAGTTCCCTCACCTGGTTCTGATATGCACATTGTATTCAGTTGGCAAAGCAAGTGTCTGGGCCCTGCCACCCTGAGCCACACCTTGAAGGCTTGCTATCCTATCATGATACCTGCCCTCACCCACCCTTCTGGAGCTGTCAACTCCCTTCTCCATGCTGATCAAGAGCCCCTGGCTGCCACCAAGACTGGGGAACAGACACAGTCCAGGACCCGGCTCCACCAGCCCCACTGGGGTCTAGACCGTCTAGACTGTTCAGACAGCTCATACATATCAGCTCAAGTGATTTATCTTCTTCATAACATGACCATTCAATTTGCATGATTTATTTATTCAGAGACCATAAGGTCATCCACAGCTGGATCCTCAGAGCCTATCACAGTGCCTGGCAACAAGAGGTCAATTAATATGTTAAGCGACAGAACTGTGAGGATCCACCCTTCATCCCTATCTTCACACTTCATCTGGAGAGACAGACGATTCTCTTTCATGCCTCCTGACTCGGAGGGATTGCCTCCAGAAGACAAACTCAGGTCAGAACACAACAGACTAAATGTCTTTGTTGAAGACATTTTCCCTTGAATGACCCAAGTATCCTGTCTTTTAAAAATCACTTTCTAAAGGAGTTGGAGTAATGTGGCTCTTTACACTGACATCCTTGTCAATAAGTCAGCAAATCCTCGACATCAATCTCTAACAGCTAAAAGGTTAGGATAGAGCAGAATGAAGATCTTCAATGAGGAAGCCCCCAGGTCACCACGACCACAGCAGACCCCAGGCTTCTGGAGAAAGTGACATTTAACCCCTCTTTCGAGGCCAGGATTTGAGACCGAAGACACACTCAGAAGTCACACCAGGTGGGGTAGCAAAAAAGACATGGGGCTTGGGAGAGACCCGGCTGGATTTTAGTCCCAGCTTTGTCACATGCGAGCTGCATGAGCTTGGGCAAGTTACTTAATATCACAGAGCCTCACTGCCTTCACCAGCTGTTAATGTAGTCAACAAATAGTTACAATTCCAATTGTGTACCAGGCACCGTACTATGCACTAGAATATGAGCATCAGGAAAGTGGCATGGTGGGGGAGGGCGCAGGACCTAAGTCTTCATCAGTAACCATTGCAATAAATGTACAGTTACAAATTGTTGCATGTGCCACAATGGAAGACTGTAGGATCACCTGACAGGGCCTGACCCCAAGGAAGAAACATTTGAGTTGAGAGTGAAAGAATGAGACAGGTATGGGAGTACCAGGCAGAAAGAGGAGAACTAATATCAGCTAATGAGGTAACGGAACACACCTAGCCCTGAAAGAAAGACTCAATGGAGGTTGAGGATGAGCATGTCCAGTTGAGGATGCGCCGGGGGCAGGGTCGAGGGGACCTGGGGATCTGTAGCATGCTGAGGAAATCTGGACTTTAGAGCAATAGAAAAGGTTCTCTCCAGTTGCCATGTACAGAAAGAAGTAAGCATACCAAAGAGAGACACAGCAGCATGCGGGTGGCCAAAGAGAGAACAGATTTAAGGAATATTTAAGAGGAAAACTGGACATAATTGAGGGCTGGACGGAAGGAGTCAAGGGTGACTCTTGGTCTCATTTGTAACCTGGAGAGATGATATGTCTACCTTCCCAGAGAAGTATAAAAACATTTTCCAAGTGAGGTAACAACTTGAGAGTACTAGGCTCTCATTTAAAGTGTTAGATGAAAGGGGCGCCTGGGTGGCTCAGTTGGTTGAGCGTCCGACTTTGGCTCAGGTCATGATCTCACGGTTTGTGGGTTCGAGCCCCGCATCGGGCTCTGTGCTGACAGCTCGGAACCTGGAGCCTGCTTCGGATTCTGTGTCTCCCTCTCTCTCTCTGCCCCTCCCCCACTCACACTCTGTCTCTCTCGCTCTCAAAAAGAAATAAAATATTAAAAATAATAAAAAATAAAATAAATAAAGTGTCAGATGAAAGGGGCACCTGGGTGGCTCAGTCAGTCAAGCGTCCGACTCTTGGTTTCAGCTCAGGTCATGATCTCGCGGTTCGTGAGTTTGAGCCCCACGTCAGGCTCTACACTGACAGTACAGAGCCTGCTTGAGATTATCTCTCTCCCTCTCTCTCTGCCCCTTCCTTGCTCATGCTCTCTCCCCCTAAAAAAACAAACAAGCAAACAAACTTTAAAGTGTTTGATGAAATGAGACCACAAATAAAAGGCCAGTTGGTTGCTGGTGTTACTAGTTCTTGCCCCTCTCCATATCCTTTTAATTAGGGAGCCCAGACTGAGCTAGCCAGGCTGGGATGGAGGTCTGTGAGACTGGGCCCATGACAGGAGGATGGATATCTTCCCTGAGATCAAACACCCTGAAGACCAGGGGCCCAGCTCAGGATTCCTGCATCGTATGGGTGGCTGGATCAAAGGGTCTGCAACATGACCTTGAAGATCCATGAGCCTGTCATCATCGTGTGAAGAGCTGGGCTGGAACCAGTGGCAAAAACTGATCACATCCCTTCTCTGATTGTGAACACGTGGTAACTGCCCACTGCTCTGCACAGGACACTGACCCCTCTGGCAAGGAAATTCAAGGTCCGACACAAATGAGCGCCAACGTTTCTTTCCCACTTCTTCACCAGTGCCCAACACAGTGGCCAATGTCAGCTGCCTACCTGGCATCCGCTTCCTCTCATCCTTTCAAGGCTCCTTTGGGGAGGCCCTGCTTTTGGGGCAGCTAAAGCTACATCCTTTGGGCTGAACAGACAGCACTTGTGGCTCCTGCATCTCTGGCCCCCAGATTGGTCTAGGTCACTGGACTAGCCTATCCTGTGTCACACTGCACAGCACTGGCGACTTTAACGTCTGTCTCTCCCTCCTGAGGCCAGGATGAGGTGTGACTGTCCCCTGGGCTCCAGTGGGCACTGGAAGGTGGCCTCCTCCTGCATGCTGGCCGAGGGATTGTGTTCCACACAGTCTCCCTGACCCCATCAGCCCTTACTGCTACAGGCATGAATCTCTCCATGGTTCTGCCTCATCTTGGGAGTGAAAAGCCAACTCAATGTCACTCTGAAGCTCAACCATACTTACTCTGTGTTCATTCTCTTAAAAAAAAAAAAAGAAAGAAAGAAAGAAAAGAAAAAAAAAAAGGTGCCCTTCATATGATCTAGCTCTCAGGCAAATTGTGGGGGAAAGGGGGGCTCTAATTAAAAGAAAGCATAATGAGAAACAAGGTCCTTTGAGCCAGGACAATAAAATCTTACCACCCTGGGGTCACCCTCTAGGAAGTGAGGATTAAGAGAGAAAGGATTGTATAAAGGCAGCTTGAGAAATCATAACAGAAAACTCTTAGAAAGGACTTACTGTGCGCCAACCACTGTTCTCAATGTGTTACTTATAAAGGAAAGTAGCTATTTCCCTGAACCCTGCTGGCAGAAAAGCTGGGAAGAGATAAGAAAAGGCAGGATTAAGGAGAATGACCCAGGAAATCCTGGGACAGGTGTGACACTGTCCTGAGGGTCAGGGGGAAGCCCAGCTCAGAGACCCTTGTGCTCAATTACTCCAGAGACATGGACACTCCGCCCAGGAGCCTTAAGGAGCAGGCCCTTTAGGCTGTGGTTCTTAAATGCAGCTACATTTTGAAGCCCACTGGGAAGCTCTAAAAACCCTAATGCCTGGGTCCCACCCTCACAGGGTTTATATTTTTAATGCTATTTTTGGGAGAGAGCACATACACACACACACACACACACACACACACACACACACACACACACACACACGAGGAAGCGGGGGAGGGGTAGAGAGAGAGAGGGAGACAGAGGATCTGAAGCAGGCTCCTTGCTATCAGCTCAGAGCCCCACGTGGGGCTCAAACCCACAAACCATGAGATCATGACTTGAGCTGAAATCAGACGCTTAACCGACTGAACGACCCAGGCACTCCTCCCATCCCTATAGATTTAAATGAGGTTAAACTGGGATGCAGTCGGGCACCAGGTAGTCCAAAAGTCAGCCCTGGTGGAGCACCAGGGCAGGTGATGTAGACAGACCTATCAGTTTCCTAGGACGGCCATAACCAAGCACCACACACTGGGTGGCTGGCAATGACAGAGATTAATTGTCTCACAGTTCAAGGAGCTGAAGTCTAAAATCAAAGTGTCAGCAAGGACATGGTCCCTCTGAAACCTGTAGGGGACAATCGTGCCTCCCCTCATCCAAGCTCCTGGGGATTTTGCCAGCAATCCTTGGCACTCCCTGACTCCCAGCTGCAGAAATCCACTCCTCTCCTCCGTGGTCACATTGTATTCTCCCTCTGTGTCTGTGGCTTCTCGTGGTCACCTTTGTAAAAGGACACCAATCATACTGGATTAGAGGTCCACCTACTCCAATATGACTCAGCCAATTACATCTGCAATGACCCTATTTCCAACAAGGTCACATCCTCAGGTACAGGGACTAAGACTTGAACATGTTTCTCTTTCTTCTGGGGGAGGGGTGACAATTCAACATCTAACCATGGGTTTCAGTCCCAGCTTTTGCTGCCCAGTCAGCACTGGTCTGTGGACTCTGCCCATCCACTGCTCAAAGTGCATGCTCCCAGCAGGAGTTGCTAATTGGAGCCCAGTACGCCAACGTTTGGGGGGGGGGGGGTCCCCAGATGTTCCTGTCCACAGAGCTCCTGCCGTTCTCATTAATGGCCATGGAGGTATCTGTGCTGCTTCGCTCCAAGCCTTTTGACCTGGGTCTGCTTGCCCTTGGCTTCTGGATCCTCAACTTAAAGCTGTTTGGCAAGGCTACTAACAGCCTGCTAAGCTCGACAAGTCCTCTTTCCATGGGAAGTATACTGTACCCTGCCCCCACCCCCGCCAAATCCCACTTCTACCTGGAGCCTACCACAAAGTAGACATCTCACCTCACCATCTGTGGGCCTGCCCCCTGTTCAGAGGACAACCTCCCCTCTGGTGAGTCACAGCCCCCTCAAAATCTATACTGCCTGTACCTAGTACACCATTCATGAGCTGAGTGTCCTCAATCAAGTCACTCAGCCTCCCCGACGCTCTGTTTCCCTAACTTTACAATGCAGATGTCATCTATACCCACATCCCTGATCCAAAACTTCCAGGACAAGATCTACTTCAGAATTCAGAATGGCTCAGATTTTTAGAAAGATAGTATGGGCACATGTAACATCCCTGGTGGGATCTGGGGGTTGGGAGCAACATCCTTTGCTCAACATATAAATATTTCCCCAAGGAAGCCCATGAAAACTCACACAAGGGGAGATAAATAAAAACTATAAACAGCTTCAACATCAGTTTGGGTCAGATCTGGCAGCCAAAAGAACTTAGTGCTCAACTTAAAACAACAAACAAACAACGCTTTCCATTTTAACAGCTTCTCGACTTTCTGGACTGTGTAAGAGAATCTAGCTCCTAAGCTTGCGTAAGTATTATGAGAGAGCATGTATGTGTAGCTACCTTGAAGTATGTCTAGTTCAGAGCTCATTAAATACTTAGGACTCTGGGAAAGAAAAACTAAAAGCTTTAATCCGGCTCAAGTCAAAATTTGCCACCCTCTTTAAAACACTGTAATTTGGCCCAAAGGCCTCCCACCTCCGCATTCAAAGCGGCTACATGGCCCCGCATCCCGCCCTGTTCCCCACTTCACCAGCAGCACCACACCGAGGTCTCAGCACGTTACAGAAGCCACGTTTGTTGCAATCATTTGTTTGTTAAGACGGTGAGTTTTACTTTTTAATTCTAGCTCAGTTCCACATCTAAAATTTGGCACCACTCGCTGCTGCAACAAGGCCCACTCTTAGAAAAATCCCCTGCATCAGAACACTCCTGTATTGTGCGACAGCAGCCTGGTCTCACGAGAGGCAGCCAGACACGGATGCACAGGTGCCCCCGCATGCTGGAACTGCCTTCTGCAGTGAAAGCACTGAGAACGTTTTCAAAACTCCAGAAGACACATAAATAGAGAAGGGTCCAGTGCCTGCAAAACACGGGCTGCTCCTAGCAGAGAGCCGGGCAGCCAGACTCTGCAAGGCCAAGGTTAGGAAAGCCACATCTCATCAGGCCTCGTGTGACCTTGGAGAAGCTAACTCACTTCCTAGATCACAAATTCTCCACTTGCCAAGTAAGCATGTGGATTACATTCCTTCCAAAGGAATTTCGGCTTAGAAACTCGACAGTTAGAGGATTCCTCCCCGTATGAGATGGACTTTGCTTCCCTAAAGAGATCTGGGAAATAAGCTGCAGCTATTGATAGCTTCCAATAGGCAATCACAGGCGGGAGGTAAATAAGCAATTACACAGGGCACATCATGAGCACGACAAACCACCTTCATGTGCTGACGGAATCACAATATTAGCACGACTCTGCAGCAACCACAGAAACTCCACTCTTCCTACCCCCGCGGACTGGCCGCTCCCACCACTGCCTCTGCTCAAGCAGCTGCCGCAAGTCGGACCTGTCAGAAATCAACCCAAGGAATTACTTCTTTTTGGAAGCAGAAACTCCTGAATTGGAAGTGATTCAGGTGAATGTGGCAGATGGTAGCATCTCAAAAGTTGTCACTTCTCCAAAGAAAACTGGCAAGGGTGACAACCTCTGCTGGCCAGAATCCAAAGAGCAGAAGTATAAATAACATGGCAGGTGTAACAGGTACTTATTGGGGGAAAGGAATGGACTGAGGGCACAGAGTTCCCTGAGACGTACAGAAAAAGGGGCCACGCTCATGGTGGCCAGGAGGGGAGCGAGCCTGTGGGGCTCCTGCAGTGGACTAAAGCCACCTCTGCACCACATTCTTATCAGGGTGAAGGAAGGGGTGAAAACTTGGCCACACATCATCACATTACGATGACCTCAGAGAGTACATCTCCTTCCTTAGGAAGAAAATTCTGTAATTGGCCAGGAAAAAATAAATGTGAGCAAGTGTGTATGCATATGAAATCTTAGAAATCCAGCCAAGAAAACTGCAAGATCAAGAACCTGAATGAAGTTTGTCAGAACAATAGAAGATAATGAGGAAAAACACTGAACTTCAAAACTCAACAGTCAAGTTAAATATACATGCTGGGAACAGCATTTATGCAGATGAGCTTGAGGGGGCGGGGAGCTTTTTCTGAATGCCAACTGTGTACCAGGCACTGTGCTAGGCACTTTAACTCCATGATTTCACTTCACTTTCATAAAAAACTTACAAAACATCTTTGGCAGCTACAGTAGCAGGAATGATAGGGAAAACACTAGCAGCAATAGTGTTTTTAAATGTTTTTGTGATGAAAAACAACATAGGTTCCTGGTAGGAAGTCTGTAAAATTCAAAAAGTAAGAGAAAAGTGACAAGTCTTATAAACTCATCTTCAGAGATCAGCCTGATGCCAGTGCTCCTGCCACCACAGTGTCCCCCCCACCTGACCACCTGAATTTGAGGTTCTTTCAACAAGATGACTCCTCTGACTTCTTATACTTTTCTGGCATTCATCCATCCATCCACCCATCCACCCATCCACCCATCCATCCATCCATCCATCCATCCATCCGTATGAGCCCCTATTTGGGCTCAGACCCGCGTTAGGAGATAGGATTACTGGGATTTGACAAGCTCTCTACTCCCTGCCTGCCCACCGATGCCTCTCCATTCAGCCTCACTGGCCAGGCACTTTCTCTCCATACTTGCTAGTAATGTGTCCAAGTGTTGAGCTTGGGGTCTCTGAGATACAGCCTTCTGAGAAAAGCTGGTGTTCTTCCTGACCTTAGACCATCACATTCAACTGTCAACCCCCCCATGGGTTAAATAGGTGATGGGGATTAAGGAGTACACCTGTTGTGATGAGCACCGAGTGATGCTGAATCACTATATTGTACACCTGAAATATGATACTGTATGTTAACTGGAATTAAAATAAAAACTTAAGAAATAAAAAATATATAAATAAATAAACTGCCAACCCCCATTACCATGTAGGTGAGGTGAGGAGGGGAGTGGCCCCACAAAGGAGAGGTGCTGCCTTTAAGGACAACGGGCCTGGACACTGCTCTGCAAGGAGCCCACCCTCTCCCTTGCCTGAGCGTGTGAAGATTCTCAAGATCATCATAGCAGTCAAACAAGTACCTCATTCCAAGTCACGAATTGTTTCTGTTTGGTTTCTTTTCCCCATATGATAACTTTAGCAGAACGAGGTTCAGTCTGGGGAAAGTACAAAGAGCTAACTTGTGTGGCATTGGCCAAGTTTACTCCTCCTCTGGATCTCAGTTATTTCATCTGAAAAATGGGGGACTGTATTATTTGACTGTCCAAGGATGTCTGATGGTTCATGATTTTATATAAATCTATTCCCTATCATAAACCGAAGCGTGTGTGTCTGTGTGTGTGTAAGCAAGAGAGACAGACGATGTGGCCTGTAAGAAGTCTGACTTCGGCTTCTTGCTGAATAACCACTAAATTACTTTAAAAACTATAATCCCAGACTATCCTATTGACAATCAAGAGCCTGTGCAGTGAGTGCTGTGTACGTCCACCTGCTGCACACGGATGGACCAAAGACTGAGTGAAGAGCACGTCAGAATGCTTCCAGGTTGTGGGCTGGCTACAGGAACCCACGGCAAGTGTAAACAGAGCTCTGCGGTCTAGTCTGGGGAATGGACAACTCCAGACAGAGCATGTGCTCGAGGGCAAGCTAGGTTATGTCACAACCCCTCAGGAAATCAGGGCCAGTCTAGCCTCTGGGAAATGAGGACAGGGGAGACCTGGGCAGAAGAACCAAAGCTCCAGCTGGGCCAGAGCTCAGGTTCAACCCTGGGGTGCTCATAAAGACCAAAGTCATCACCCCTGGTCACGAGACAGCCACGCCTGCTGCGTGCAGGAGATATCTATACACAGACAGACCTATTTGGGGTCAGCACAGGAGGTGAGCAGATGGGGCCAGGCTGCTAAGGGATTTAACACCTTCCCACCACCCCCATGGCACACTAACCCCCACGTGTCACAAGGAGCCACAGACCTGCTTGCTGCCTGCTCCCTTCTCCCATTTCTGATAAGGTCACCCACCGTGCTTTATAATGCAAAAATAACATTCCTGCTGCCAATGCAAATTATGTCTGAACCATCCCCCCTCCCCTGCCTCATGCAGAAAGCAGCTCCACAGGGGAGAGGTGAGCCAGGCTGCAGTTATGAGGCTTTTTGAGACACCTAATGAAACACCTTGTGGTGACCGCCCCCTCTGAGGAGAGCTCAGCAAAATGCATCGCAGAAGCAGATGTCAGGCTTGGGGCAAATGGTTCCAAAGCACAAAAGGCATACACCGGGAGGGACTAGAGCTTTCCCCATCCTTAGCAGGTGTCCCCAAGTCTGTGGTGCTAACTAACCCTGCAAAGTCAAGATAACCACAGTAACTGCCCCACCTCTCTCAGCCTCTAGGGGGTACAATCTCTCAGCCTCTAGGGGGTACAAGAGGTACCACTCTCATTTAGTATAAAGCTAGGGTAAAACTACAAACATTTTATTGAGCTCAAACTCAAAAGCAATAAAGTTTTAATTTAACTCAAGAGGTTAACAGCTCAGGGATCTGGGAAATCACTCTGCAAGGCTCCCTTACTATGTCCCTTAGGAGCTCTGAGCGCCCTGTGGCTGGACTCTTCCTACCTGCTGCAGCAGTGACCGCTGGAGAGTGAAGATGAGGACACAGGTCTGGGGACAGGCTCCAAAAACATTATATAACCTGCTTTTTCCTCTTCTTCCCCTGTGTCTTAGGCCTGCTTGGAAAAGAACTGCTGGAACTGGGCATCCTTATGTAATGGCAAAAAAAAAAAAAAAAGGACTGCTTGGATGCCACTTCTGTGTCTAACCCTTACAGACAACGTGACTCCAGGGAAAGTGACTGGGTCATTCTATGCTTGAGCTTTCTCACTTAAAAAGGAGGGTGATGGGGGCACCTGGGTGGCTCAGTCAGTTAAGCATCCGACTTCAGCTCAGGTCATGATCTCATGGTTCATGAGTTCGAGCCCCGTGTTGGGCTTTGTGCTGACAGCTCGGAGCCTGGAGCCTGGAGCCTGGAGCCTGCTTTGGAATCTGTGACTGCCCCGCCCCCCCCCCATCCCCTCCCCAGCTCATGCTCTGTCTCTGTCTCTCAAAAAATAAATAAACGTTAAAAAAATTTTTTAAAGGAGGGTGATGATGATAATATGTTTATCTCCTTCAGTGTTTATGAAGATCAAACTAAAGAATGCACAGGTATCAATCATGTTCAACAAGGAGAATACATGAGAGCTCAAATGAAGAGACTATTTATAAAGGGGCAGACAGGGAAGAACATGTGCAAGTGGAGCCAGGCTGTCTCCACCCCTCAGGACAGCAGAGATCACAGGGAGGGAGCAGTTACTGTAATCAAGCAAGAGCAAACAGAAAACAGTGATGAGAGGCTCCTTCTAGAGGAGCAGTGACCTTCAGTCCAACGACATGGCTTGGCCTCAAGCAAGGGCACAGGGAGATGTCCAGGGAATAAGTACCTAGACCACGCTGTCTTCTCTCCTCCCTCCAATCTCGGGCCATACAGAAGTCAAAGGGCACTGGTGAGGTCCCTCCAGGTGAGCCTTCCAAGACAGTAAGCAGGGTGGAAGGGGCAGAGCACGGACTGAGAGGGTCATGTGGAAGATACCAGCACAGCATTCAGTACACATACGATGTTGTCCTAGGATAACGGGGTCCAGACCTGGCCGCTAAAACACTGAATGGGGATTTAGAGCCAGATGCCATAGCTATCAGTGTCTCTTAGCAGCCACTGCTGGGTGAATTGCTAGATGTTGGAAGGACCAGATCCAGGTGGCACAGCCCCTCCAGCCCCTCCCTGGACCTACCAAGTTCGCCTTAGGGATGTGTAGGCTTTGGAAGCAATGGCTTGGGGCAAGAGACAAAGGAGGTTCCCATCATCAGTTCAGAACACAGAGGGGCTTGTCACAGCCAAGATGGCTCCACCTTTTATTGAGTCAGCGGAACTTATTAAGTGAAAGAAGTCCATTCTTCTAATTAACAGAAAGTCCCACCTCCTCTTAAATCACCACCAGCCTCCTTTCTAGGACTTTCCCACCTGCTCTAAGTGAATTCAGAGCCCCGTGGAACAATGAAAGTCTCTCTTCCACAGGAGAGCTCCTTGGACAGACAATCCGATACATCAAATCAATGAATCCAATATTTACAGAGATCCAGGTCTGTACTGCTTCTGGGGTATGCTGAAACAAGTCAGAGGCATTTAAAGCACTGTGTGTGGTTTCTCTTTTTGTGGAAGACCATCCTCTTCACATGTCCCTAAATCAGCCCAAATGGGAAGAAGCACATTCTCCAAGGCAGGGTGGAGTCGACTGCGGGGCCACAATACCCTCGCTCTGAACCCCAGGCTCCTTTATTTGCTTGGTAAATAACCTGGGGCAAATCCCTTCAAGTCCCTGGACCCTGCTTTCCTCATCTGAATCTCTTGGGTATTAATCCCTAACTCACAGGATCACAGAGAATTAAATGAGAGGATGTGTGTGAATCTCCTAGAACAGCACCTGGCACACAGTAGGTCCTCAATAAATGTCCACTCTTCAGCCATGAAAGTGGCTTCCAGGTCTCCATATGTGTTTCCTTCATCTTCCCTTGAAATATCAGTCTCAGAGCTGCCAGATCCTGCTGTTTCTGTTTCCTAAAACGTGGGTTATGTCACCTTGTCTCATTTCTTTCTTGGCACACATTTCATCATCAATAAAATGGAGTGGGGCAGGTTACTGAAAGGACTAGACAAGTGGTTCTTGACCTCTGCTATGAGTATACTTCTCCCTGGACCCTCACATTTTCAATGGCTTGTCTACTACAGAAATAGAATTTCCAAAGTAAAAAAATTACCTCTCCCTCCAACTTCTCTTAATCAAAGCAAAACACAACTGCTACCCGCCCCCCATCTGGGCTCTTGAGAAGCATGCGATCACCAACCTTGTTCACTAGGTTGATTCCACTCAAACTCTAACCCAAAAAACCTGAAATTTCTTTGAACCTGTGTAGCTCAGACATACCATCGCACAAGCATCTTGACATACTAAAAGCAGTTCAAGCATTACCACTTCTTGTCAGGTTCCCAGGTCCTCAAGTTGAAAAACACTGGACTAGGTGATTCCTAAGAAGGTCTCCACCTCTGTCCTTCTGAGATCTCAGATGGAACAACTAAGGAAGATCAGGCACACCCTGAAAAGGCGCATGCTAATGAGAGCCAGCCTGGCATTCATTTGACAAAGGATAGACTCACAAGGTTAAAGGGACTATGCTTCCATGAAAAGGCTGAATACCATTATGCAGTGCTGTGAATCTATCTTCCCAAAACAAACTTTCTGGTAACGCCTGGCAATAGGAAGCCAAAGTCCCTTATGTTCAGTTGCTAAATACCTACAGTCCTGTGGTGTCCCCGAGGGCACCCACACACATTCCTTCATGAGGTCATGGGCTGTGGATTCAACCCACGATGTTGTTCCTCCAGAGCCTACCTTGGAGCACCCCTACTGACCATGCAGAAATGATTTTGAACTAGAAGTTCTCACCACACAGCCGGAGGCCAGCCTATCTCCCGACTCCCTTTCTTTCCATCACGTGGAAAACTCACAGATGGAAGAGAACAAGCTGGTTGACCAGGTCTCATTTCCCACAAACACCTTCACTCTGTGGTCCTCGTTAGAGCACTCAGGAGCTGACTCGTTGCTAAACCAAACTTGCAAAGCACTGTGTTCCTGCCACTTCCCTAGATGCACACTTAATTACAGCGGCTCCTTCCAGTCGGCCATTCTCCACGATTTCAAACATCCAGGTTACTAGTCTCCTCATGTCCTTCTCAGGCACTCATTAGCGTTGAACATTTTGTTCTTGTCTTACATCTTCTATTCTGTCCCCTATACAGCTTAAGGAGTACTTGAGTTTTTGTCTCTGCCACTGTGTTACCTAATAAATAGCATTCTGTCTGACATGAGATTGAGAATAACTGCTTGCTTTACAATTTTCTATTGAAATTTTCCAAAGATAACCTTAAGGCCCTAAAACTCTTCTCTGCTGTTAGACCTCGTGCTTTTACCAATATCCGACTTCTATTATTCTTAACCATTAACTGTAATGTTACTCACCTCTAATTATCATCACTGTCTTGCATTTCCCCGTTTTCAATCTAATTCTTAAAAATCTATTATAAGTATCCATACTTATAGTACCTCCCTGCCTGCCTGGAGCATCCCTTTCACTAAGTGTCCCAATTGAGAGTCTCTCTCTCACTCTCTCACTCTCTCACTCTCACTCTCTCTCTCTCTCTCTCTCTATATATATATATATATATATATATATGTGTGTGTGTGTGTGTGTGTGTATGTATATGTATATGTATATGCACACGGCTACCCGACAACAGAGAACAAGATGCTTTCTGTTAATCTGCCATGGCTTCACCTCAAGCTTTTGCTATAGATGTGATAAAGCAGGGGGCAGCAACCATTTCCTAGAAAGAGCCAGATAGAAAGTATTTTCAGTTTTATAGATCACACTGTCACTGTTTCAACTTCTTAGTCCTGCCATCGTAACCAAAAATCAGCCACCAACAATATGTAAATGAATGGGTGTCACTGTGCTTCAATAAACTTACTTACAAACACAGGATGCAAACCACATTTGGCCTACAGCCCACTGTTTGCCAACTCTGGAGATAGAAAAAGATGGTATTTAATTTGTATTTGTGTTATTTAATGATGAGATTTTTCCCCACTTTATAATAAACAGGGGCGGTCCAAGTTGGGAATGGGGATATGGGGAGATGACAAGTTTCGTGGTTTACTTGCTGTACTGGAGAAACCAATCAGACAACCAAATGACCATACCATGTTGGCAGATGGATATACACCAAGCTAGAGCTTGAAAGAGGTCCTGGATGGAGATTTAATAAAAAAAAAAAAAAAAAAAGAAGAAGAAGAAGGAAATCATCAGCCAAGAGATGGTCTTCAAGCCACTGACCTGAATGAAACCATCAAAGGAGCTTGTGTATCTGGAGAAAATGGCCCAGCAGCAACTCCACCCTAAGAAGGCCTGGAACCAGCAAAGAAGAACAGGGAAAACCACCATGGATGAAGGGCCACTAAGTGTACTGGGATTAGAAGCCAAATGATAAGCAAGTTTCAAAGAGAAGAAGAGACCGACTAGAATCAATGCTGCCAACAGGTCCAACAACATGAGCAGCACAGTTTTTGGCAATACGACACCACCGGAGAGCCGAACGTGAGCGGTTGTGACAGGGACAGTGGAGCAGCTTTGGCAGTGACCAAGCAGAGCGAACCCAGAGAGGTGGGGAGAATAAGTTCTCTGGGGGAGCCATGCTGAAAAAGAGGGAATAGAAAATTAGGGTATTTTATGTTTGTTTAGGAGACTTTTAACATTCATTTTCACATATGATATCAACCAGTCAGGGTAATTTCCATCTTTGATGGTGTCCCTTAAAATATTCTCGCTTGAACATCACATAAAATTCAAAGGCATTATGTTTTTCTCTTCTACATTTAACATGTTAGCAATCTATTTTCATATACGGACTGAGTTAATGATCTAACTTTCTCCCTAAATAGCCAATTTTCCTAGCAGCATTAATTAAATAATCTATTCTTTCCCCTGCTGATCTGAAATCCACCATTATCACATAATAAATATTTACATATACTCAAACCTTTTTATTATATTTTTTTCTGTTCTGTTCCAATTATATTTCATTTCACCAGCCACTAAACTAAATAGCTTGTAGTGTTAAATTATTTTTATAACCCTTTATAACTTTTTACTGTGTAAATCTCCTTTTATTTTTAAAACATTATATTTTTTTGCTATTCTTATGGGTTTAAGCTTCTATATAAACCTTAGAATAAATTTTGTCAAGTTCTAAACAGTAATTCCTTAAGGATTTTGATTGAAATAACATAAATGCACAATCAATGTGGAGGAGAACTGACATATTTACATATGTCAAGAAGTACATAGAGCACACTTGTTCAGAGACTATGTAGTATGATTTTCAAGAAGCACAGCATTTTTCATTGGTGTAAAGATTCTTCTCCATTGGCTCATTCCGGAAGTATGTCCTTCACACAGGGATTCTATCCCCTCCATGGCCTGTCTAGATGCCTCCTCCACGTTACATAACTTCTAATGTGACCTAAAAACTTATGCTCTAGATATAGAGCCTCACATAAATACTGGAATAAAACAGTTTTGTGTTAAAGCAAATTGGGGTCCAGGTACCCCAGAATGAGTGTATGCCAGGATTGAACTAGGAGGCTGATTTCAATCCCCACCACCTTGAAGGATGGGATCCTAAAACACAACTAAGCTGAGTCAAATACTTGAGTAGACAGAGACCATGGCTGAGTAAATCTGCAGACTAGGTGGGAAAATAGCATGGTTTGGTGCCCCCTTTTCTCAAGTACATACATGTCTGCATAAGTGACAGCAAATCATTTCCAATGCCCCCAACCTGACCACAGACAGAAGAACTGGGGAGGCATGCTGTGCCATCACCAGTCACAATTTGTTTGTCATAGCAGGACTTTGAACCCCCTCATACCCAAATAGTATTTGTCTGAGGAATGAGTCTGCCTGGAGACACAATGGTGACATTCCATCTTCTTTTCCAGAAGTATCCATCCATTTCCTTTCTCCATACATGCATTAATTTATTCATTCATGTGGGAAACACTTATCAAACCTACTATCTGGCAGACACCTTATTTGGTACTGAGAATATAGACAGGAATGAGACACTCTATCTTTGAGTGTCTTTGAGGCACTTACCCAATTCACACATGGTTGGAGGAAGCCAAGACTCAGCAAGTTTGAAGAACTCAGGAATAGAAACAAACTGGTAAGGTACAACCAGGGCTTAATCAAGGACCACTTGACTCTTCTATACCTGCTACCCCTCAGAATTCATGTCACAAAACTTCCTTTGGCACACAGTGAGAGAATACACAGAGAAGACCCTACCTAACTTCCACCAGACATGTGCCTTGCACCCATCACAGATATGACACCTGGAAGCAAAACAACAGACCAGACAAAAAAGATAATCCCACATCAACTCCACCCCTCCCCATCCTGATGGCCCCTTAGATGAAGACTCATGAGGATATTCTGCTTGGTAGTTAAAGCAATCACTAGGAAAAAGGTTTCTGAAATCTCTAAGCATTGCTCATTAGCATAAACCTAGGAGAGGTCTGATAAAGTTCAGAGCTTATCTCCAAGCCTGCTTGCTCCCTCTATGCCCAGAGCAGCAGCTGGGCAAGGGATCACCTTCTTTGCAAGGAAGCAAATTAAATTAAATTAGATCATTTATACCAGCACCAACAACAGCAGCGGCACTTTCAACAAAATTAAGATCTTGAACTGAAAACAAGAGCATTATCTTCTGAAAACCTAATCCCACTGCCTAGTTTAGGCACTCACCACTGAGACCTACTGCAGCAACTTGACATAAACACATGGGAAAGGAGGCTTGGGGAGGCCCCACAGTGTCTTTTTGGTAGCCTGGAACTCAGTCTTTTGTTTGTTGCTATTCTATTCTTATAGAAACACATATCCAATAATGTACTTGACATATAAATGGGCCATTTCAGTGAAATGGTCATTGAAAACCTTTTCTAATAAGAGTAAGTCATACTGGCTGTGCAAGAGTGTATTTATAATCACCCAGCGTGGCAGAGTGGAAAGAATGCCAGATCTTTCAGAAAATATGGTGGCTTGAGTACCATTTCACAGAAACTCCATCTCCAAAGTTGACTGAAGTGAACAAAAAGTAGTGAAAAGAGCAAATACACTATTAATGCTGAAATACAGAGAGAGCCCTAACTTCACATTATAAGTTTTAAGTGTCACCTTGAACCCAAACGAAAGGAGAAGAATCCAGACCCATCTTCCCTTTTCAAATGTAACAGTGCTGGAGGGAATAAACACTGGATAAACAGAAAAGCTCAGAGATAGCTCCCAATTTGAAGGGAATCAACTGGAAAGTATTGCCAAACCATGGGATAAATGTAAACCATCCCGAGTGGAGTTTGTTTTCCCCACTAGGGATTTACATCTTTCCTTAAATCCCACCCCCAGAATAGCTTGTCATGTGGAAACCAGTTATGTCATATCAGGGTTCAAATGGGAAAAAAAAAAAAAAAGACAGTGAATAGGCCTAGAAAAATAAAAAACAAAAGCCTCTGAAACAGAATGACCTTTCATGAAAGCGGAGGACGCATAAGCAACAGACGCTTTAGGGGAAGCTCTCCATCCAGAAACTGGATCCATTACCAATTCAGCAGGACTGGACCCAGTGTAAGACTTTGGATAAAGTCAGAGACCAGAGACAAGACTCCTAAGTCCCCAGTGATTTCCTCTCCCATAAGGGAAAGAGCCAAACTGTGTCCAAATACAAAGGAAGAGTAGCCAAAGAAAATTCGGTGTTCCCAATCTGTATCAAGTAACACTGTCACGTAACCGGCCCAATTTATATATATCTATATATTTAATATATATAGATATATGTATATTTATATATATTATATATATATTTACATATATATTTTATTATATATTTATATATATTTATTTATATATATTATATACATATTGAGATATATATATATATATAGAGAGAGAGAGGGGGGGAGAGGGGGA